>NW_014554716.1:10307-14931 GCF_001313825.1 Dinoponera quadriceps | reverse complement strand
AACGCTCGGCCACATGTTGCAAAAGTCGTCAAGGATACTTTGGAAGCTTAACAATGGGATGTCTTACCCCTCCCGCCGTATTCACCAGACATTGCTTCTTCGGACTACCACTTGTTCAGGTCGATGGCTCACAACCTGGTCGAGCAGCACTTCACTACTTACGAAGAAGCCAAAAATTGGGTCCATTCATGGGTAACTTCAAAAGATGAAGAGTTTTTTCGCCCTGACATCCGAAAGCTGCCAGAATGATGGCAAAAAGTAGCAGCTAGTGACAGACAATATTTTGAATAAAATGTAACGTATATTTTTTCTACAATAAATTGATAATTTTTATAAAAAAAAAACGGCGGAAACTTATTTGTATTACCAATACAATTAATAAACTGTTTTATTCAAAATACCCTAAATTTTACCAAGTTCTTAAGATTATTTATTAATTTCCTTTCAATTACTTAAATCCGAATTCCCCTCTCAACACGCTTATATGGTCTTATCCCAGGTAAGGAGATGAAGTTCTTTGATCTAAATAAAGGACTACCTAACGTACGTTCTGTAATCGGAGTAAATGGGCTTCTCCGGACCTTGACCTGATCTGCAGACCTATTAGTACGTTTAGGACTCGCGAGTGCGCGAGTAAATGATATTTGTTGCATACATCCTCTTCTCGGACATAACAACTGATTGTTAAAAGGATGTTTCTTGAACGCGAGGATGGCATAGCAGGTAGTGCATTTGTCTACTATGCTAAGGGTCCCGGGGTTTGATCTCAGTTGTAGACAAATTTACGTTTCTGTCTCTTCTCAGAAAGAAGCGGCAAACTATCAAGATTACCTTTGACATGAATACTTCTTTAAAATTTGCCTTTTGGTACCAGCATTAACCCTTTTCCTCCCACATAACACAAATTTTTTTTAAACTTTTAACTTTATATCTTTTAACGAAAAAATCATATGAAAATTTATCAAACATAATTTCTTATAGATTTTGACCTCCTCTTTCGAATGTCGTTGAGAAATTTTACCCAAATCGTAAGCCGAAAAAGTTATAGGTCGTTTTTCCGAAAAATTCACAAATTTTTTACGGTTTTTTTTTATGTTTAATTTGAGTTGGAAAAAATTTGCACACGCCATCGCAATCACTATAAACGGTGTTATAGATGTCTACTCTTTCAAACCCCGTTGGATTTTTTTCAAAATTCAAAATGGCGGACACAAAATAGCGTCCGAAAGGGAAAATTTTTTGTTTCAATGTTGCGAATTTTTTTCTCAAAAACTATTAAGTTTGGTGAAAAATTCCTAAGAACAAAAATATCTTAAAATCATTTAAAAAATACCCTCAAATTTTTTTCAGAACGGTTTTACAACATTTTTGAAAACTTTTATTTTTTGCCTGTTCTCGTCCGGTTCCCTTGGATCAGTATCTTTTTCCTGTAATTGTTCACCATAAGTAAGGTCCTTCGGAATATTATAATTTATTCTAACTTACGGCCGATTGTTTTATAATTTCAGAATGTGATTTCTATAAAATTTACTAATAATGTAATCACGTTTACAATCAGTTTTCCTGTTTTGTATATTGCATCATAATTGTTTCAAAAAATTTTGACCTTCATTGAAGTATTTGCTTATATATATTTTGAACATTTTTACATCGCACTAGAGTTATATAATTTGTTATAAAGGTAGGGCTTTGCCAGTATAAATACTGTTTAAAATGGTTAATACAATGTGTTGTGAATAAAATTTCTTTTTTGTAAGTAACATAATAATTTATGTGCATAATTTGATTATCGTTGAAGATAAGAGATATATACGTTATGGATTGATATTTATCGCTAACATTTAGAAATTGTCTTTTTTCTTTTGTGTGTTTCTTTGTGTGTTTCTTTGTAAAATGTGTTTCTTTATAAATTTGAAGAATTTTGTATTTTTGAGTGTTTTTAATATGTGTTTGTATGCGATCGATATATAAATTTGCAATACGTATGCCAATATCAAAAGAAAATACAAATAATATTGATTCTTTTGTTACAAATTTTGAAATATTTTTGTTTTTTTCTAAAATTAAGCTATCTAAAGTATTCAAATCTAATAATTTGACTTATTGTTTACAGTAACAATCCCTTGTTGTTAACAATTGCAAATGAATGTTAGTATGGAAATTTGTATAATAATTTCTTATAATATTTTCAACAACAATTATGTTTAATATGGTTTTGTAACAGTTATGCTTACTACCATAAGGTAATCTATGAATTTGTATGCTATTATTGTCATCATCTTTAATAGTATCAGTAATCTTCGTGTTAGGTTCTTCTGTTTTTCTTTTTTCTGAAATTAGAATTTTATCATCCTAAGAATTAAACATGTAATGTTGTAACACATGCATCATAGTTGATTTTGTTTTCAGTAAGTAAAAACAATGACAAAATGTTGTTGAATCTAATATATTGTATATATTTATCTCGTCATAATTCAAGTAGTTTCGATTAATTAAACCCGTTAATTTATATAATTGATCATTTTTGTGAGTTTTTGCAGAATGTACTTGGAAAACGTAGATGTCTAAGATTATGCGGTTAAATATATTATCAACTGTAATAACAGTTATACAAGGGTGGTCCCAGAAGTACCCGAACAAACAAAGAAAACACAAAAATTTTGGAAAAAAATGTATTTATTTTTCAACATAATCTCCTTTCAGCTCTATACACTTTTCCCAGCGATGTTCAATAAGTTCGATACCCTTTTTATAATAAGAACTGTCTTGCTCCTCAAAATAGCCATTAACTGCCGACATCACTTCTTCATCGTTGGAAAATCTTTGACCACTGAGCCATTTTTTCAAGTTTGGGAACAGAAAATAATCCGAGGGGGCTAAAAATGGCGAATAGGGTGCATGAGGTAGCAATTCAAACTTTAATTCATTAATTTTGGCCATTGCAATAACGGATTTGTGAGCTGGTGCATTGTCTTAATGAAACAACACTTTCTTCTTAGCCAAATGCGGCCGTTTTTGCTTGATTTCTTCGCTCAAACGTTGCAATAAGTTCGCATAATACTCGCCGTTGATAGTTTTTCTTTTTTCAAGATAGTCAATGAAAATTATTCCACGCGAATCCTAAAAAACGAACGCCATGACTTTGCCTGCAGATGAAACGCCTTCTTTGGAGCCGGTTCTCCCTTTTGAGTCCATTGTTTTGATTGTTCTTTTGTCTTGGGTGTGAAGTGATGGACCCATGTTTCATCCATGGTTATGAAACGGCGCAAAAATTCTGCTTTGTTGCTGTGAAACTTCGCTAAACACTCAATTGAAACATCTTCGCGACACTGTTTTTGCTCGAGTGTGAGCAAACGAGGCACCCATCTTGCACACAGCTTTTTCATCTGCAAATTTTCAGATAATATGCGATGTACCGCACTTTCTGAAATGACTACTATGTCTGCTAGCTCGCGCACTTTCAGTCGACGATCATCCAGTACCGCTTTTCTGGATTTTCTTCACCATTTCTGGAGTCGTTACCTCATTTGGTCGACTACTGCAATGCTTGTCTTGGCAGCTCGTACGGCCTAGTTTAAACTCTGCTACCCAATATTTTACTGTTGTAAACGAAGGAGCAGACTCACTCAGAGTAGAATCCAGTTCAGCTTTTATATTGGTTGGGCTGAGACCTTTCAAATAAAAGTATTGTATCACATAACAATGACCAATTTTCTCTATTTTCACAAATTCAATGAAAACGTTCACTATTGATGGCTGCCAAACAAATACTAAACAACGTGGCGACTTCAAAATTGAAACATATGCTTTATAGATTGTGTACTTTCTAATACAGTGATATTTTTCAAACAACTACCGCTATCTTTAGGTTCGACCAGGAATACCGGGTATTCCTGGGACCACTCTCGTACATTCGATATTTTTGTCACTATAATAATTTATGATATTGTTCATTTGAAATTTTTTGTCACGTTTGTATAGTCACGTTAATGTATTATCTGTCGGTGATGAATATAAAAATCAAAGTGTCGACGGCACTAATTGCAGGTTTGAAATAAGTTGAAACTGAAATTGTATCAATTAGATTATGTTTAGTGTCAACATTCTTTACTTGTCTATGAGCTTGAATTTTGTAAAGAAAAGAATTTGATAAATCATTTACTAGAATTTTATCTAAATTACTCATTAATTTATTATGAACTAGAATTTTATCTAAATTACTCATTAATATTGGGTTGGCAAATAACTTCGTTCGNTAAGTTCGTTCGGTTTTTTGACTGGTATAAAATACAATTTATTTAATATATAAAATATATACTAATCAATAATGTATTGACCATTCTTTTCTATGACTTCTTGCCATCTTTTTACCAATTTCATAATCCCACATTAATAAAACGTCTGAGGTTTACTGGCAAAAAACTAATCCAGTTGCGTTTTAACAGATTCATTATTAGCAAAATTTTTCCCGTTCAGAGAATTTTGCAGCGACCGGAACAAATGATAATCAGAGGGTGCCGGTGAATAAGGAGGGTTAGGCAAAACATCCCAGCCAAGCCTTAACAATTTGTTCCGAGTAGTTAATGAAGTATGGGGTCTGGCATTGTCGTGGTGGAAGACGACT
>NW_014554716.1:9821-10213 GCF_001313825.1 Dinoponera quadriceps | reverse complement strand
TGGTAAGAGCTCATAATAAATGATACCTTTATAACCCCACCACACTGAGAGCATAATTTTCTTCGTGTGCAATCCTGCTTTGTGGTGGTTCACTGCTGCTTCCCCATAATCTTTTATGTACTACGTTATCATAGACGATCCACTTTTCATCTCCCGTAACCAACCGCTTCAAAAATAGATCGTTTTCTTGGTGTTTCAGCAGCGCGTCGCAGATGGAAATGAAAGCGGTTAAGTTGGCCTCGGTCAATTCGTACGGCACCCAAACATTGAGGCGAGAAACGTATCTCAACTGACACAAATGGTTTTCTACACTTGTGTGAGATATATTAAGTGTCGTAGCAATCTCTCGTACTGTTTGCGATGGATTTTTGTCGACGGTATTCTTTATTACA
>NW_014554716.1:0-9625 GCF_001313825.1 Dinoponera quadriceps | reverse complement strand
TTTTTGACACACACGTTCTGTTAAAGCATCGTCTCCATACACATTACAAATTTTCTTATGAGCTTCCGCAGCTCGTTTGCCTTTTTGATATAAAAAAGTAAAATATAGCGAAAATGGACGTTCTTTTCTTCCATATTTGCAATCGTGCAGTACGCACAATACTCTGGTATTAACCGGCGTATGTTTACAAATAGGTTAGGTGGAACGTCGCTTTTCAGCTGCTCAAGCGCTTTGTGCGATAGCGCTGTGGAAAAGAGATAGCAGAACGAGTAAACCTACTCCGATTAAGAAACCGAACGAACTTATTTGCCAACCCAATATATTATACACTAAGAAACAAATATTAGAATTTTTAATTTTTTGTTTCTTAAAGGGTTAGGCCAGTCTAGAATTTTCAAAAAATCGATATTTTTTTTTTTTGCTTAAAGTACACTTTAGGGTCCCAAAAACATTATTCAATTAGTAGAATAGTGAAAAAAAAAATTTTTCCCGGTCCAATCCGCTGTAGTGTCGAATCGTTCGGAGCGGGCGACGAGCGCATTTTCTACCTGCCGCGGCGGGCTTCCTTTTGTCCCTTTTTTACTACTCTTACCCTCTGCACCAATGTACCAACAAGGCCTGAGGGCTCTAATGGCTCCCCAAAAGATCGTTAGGAAGTGCTAGTTCATCAATACAGCTGTATGTGTGGGCTTGTGTGTGGGTCAGTCAGCTGAAAAACGACGCCACGCTTCTGGACGCTTCTTTCTGTTTTCGTTAGTTTTTCTGTTTCAACGAATTACTTTAATGACTACAGTAGTTTTTACTGATAAACTATCATTGTTAACAATATGAGTGAATTATCAACAGATGCCAAGCCCAAGCACGATCACTGCCCGAGCGAAGAAAATTCGTGGTGTTCGTGGCAAAAGGCCGAGGCCACTGGAACTTTGGACGAATATACACATAAACCACCTTTACATGAAGAAGTATACAAGGCTATAACTCCAATTTATGAAAAATTAACCAGTAATGACCTACTCACTCGTTGCATAGGCGGCTTTACTCAAAACAGTAATGAGAGTTTCAACGCTACAGTATAGTCGATGGCCCCGAAAGTGACATCCAGTGGCAAAAATGTACTTGACACAGCTGTATATATTGCTGCAGGTACTTATAATGATGGCCTCAAAAGTGCCATGAGAGTCACGCAGAACATAGGCTTCAAAATTGGGCCAAACTGCTACAATTACTGTCAAGAGACTGATCAAAACCGCATCAAATTATCCTATCGTTCACTCTCAGATGCTGCAAGAAGGTCTCGAATCGAATAGAAGGCATCCAGAAAGGAAGAAGATGAGTTCCACGTGTCCATGGAAGGTGAAATGTATTGCGCAGGCATCGCAGACTGAAGGTATAACAAAATTTTCAGCACGTAAAATTTTAAACGCGTTTTTTTGGAAACTGCATTTTTCAAATCGGGCGACAATGGTACTCGGAGACTATCGCACGTATCCACTTAAAATTTTAACTGTAGCTTCACAGTAACATTATCTAGTAAACTAGGTACGTTTTTTTTGTTATCATTGCAACTTTTTTTTTATAAACAATTTACTGCTCATTTTTTCGGTCAAAAATTGAACCTTTTTTTTACAAGTCCGCCATTTTGCGAAAAATTGATGTAAAGCTAAAAACATACGTACTTTACTATCAAGTCTTATGTAGATTAAATCCCGTTCTTCATTTTGTTTCAGATAGCACGAGTTCCTATAATCACCGTCGCCCATAGAGGCCCTCTTGAAAAAGGTGATTCCGAAGATTGGCCCAGTAGCCGCCATTTTGTATAAAAATGTCAATATAAAAATTTTTTTATACACTCAAATACATGTTTAATAAAGCCTGATAGAGAGAAATTCGATTTCTTTTTCCTTACTCCCAGAATAAATTGTCAAAGTTAAGCCTTTTTTGAGGGCTCTAGACTGGTCTAACCCCTTAATACTTTCATAGGAGGCTTTGAATGCTCCTTCTTGTGTTTCGTTGAATATTTTAACGACATTGCTTACAGATATTTTTGGATCTTGCTTTTGATACTTTAATTTTGGATTATTGGTATTAAAAATTTTACTATAGCTTGGAGAAATCTTTTCAAAATTTTCTTCTAAGGTTTTTTTTGTAGATTATGAGATTCTTCCTCTTAATTTTTATTTATTTTAAGTGATATATGAGATATTTGGATATTGTCCCATTGTTCAGGAATAATTTTAAAGGAATTACGGGGAATCTTGAAATTGTTCCCTTGGTCAAAAATAATTTTTAAGGAATTACGGTGAAACTAGAAATTGTCCTCTTGTTTAGGAATAATTTTAAAGGAATCACGGGGAAAGTGGAAATTGTTCCCCTGGTTAGGAATAATTTTAAAGAAATTACGGGAAATCTGGAAGCTAACCCCTTGTTTAGGAATAATTTTTAAAGATTTACGGGGAAATTGTAAATCGTTCCTTTGATTAGGAATGATTTTTAAGGAATCGTGGGGAACTTGGAAATCGTCCCCTTGGTCAAGAGTATTTTTTAAGGAATCGTGGGGAAGCTGGAAATCGTCCCCTTGATTAGGAATGTTATAGGGAATCTGGAAAACGTCCCCTTGATTAAGAATAATTTTAAAGGAATTACGAGGAAACTGGAAATTGTTCCCCTGGTTAGGAATATTTTTTAAGAAGCTACGGAGAATCTGGAAACTGTCCCCTTGATTAAGAATAATTTTAAAGGAATTACCGTGAAACTAGAAATCGTCCTTTTGAATAAGAGTATTGTGGGAGTTACTATTCCCATGGGAGTCGTGGGAAGTAATCCTTTCCTCACGACTTTTACTATTTTCCGAATTAATAGAAAGCTTTTGTTTTCCGAGTCCCGCATCCTCTAGAGTTATGTCTGAGATTTGGTCGACGAATTTTTTCTTTTGAACCTTATTGTCCCGACGGTCAGGTAGCGTGGAAATTCGTTTTTCACTTTCTTCGTGGTCAGAATCATTTATCTCGTTACCGTTATCCGTAATGTTGTCACTTTTCTCATTATCCTTAGAGTATGCAGGTCGTATATTAATAGTGGGTATCGATAGTTCTACTTCCGTGTCCAAGGAATTCGTAACACACATGTAGGCTTTACCGTCTTTAATTTTTACCATGGTTTTTGCTGTTACCTCTACCCTTTTACCGAAGGTTATTTTAGGTAGGTACCCTTCTTTGATGTGTGTCTTCCCTTGATTTATGTTATCCACATTTTTAAAAGAGATTTGGAGGTTTTCCTCATGTTTCTTATTAAGATTATAATTATTAGGAGAGGTTTGAATATTTCTCTCTTGATTTTTATTCAGTTTTTTATGGTTATGGAAGGATTGGGAATATTCCTCCTGCCTTTTATTTAATTTATTATTTCTATAAGAATTATGGAAATTCTTCTCTTGCTTTTTATTTAATTTCTGATTATTGCAAGAAGTTTGGAAATATATCTACTGCTTTTTATTTAATTTATTATTTCTATAAGAACTATGGAAATGCCTCTCTTGCTTTTTATTTAATTTCTGATTATTGCAAAAAGTTTGGAAATATTCCTCCTGCTTTTTATTCGATTTTTTATTATTATAAGAAGACTGATAATATTCCTCCTGCCTTTTATTCAATTTATTATTTCCACCAGAGTTTTGGAAATACTTCTCCTGTTTTTTATATATTTTATTATCGTAGGGAATGTTTTCCGGATTTTTAGTTTTTTCAATATTAGGGTCCTCGTAGGAAGCTTGGGTACTTTCTTTATGATCTTTATTTAAATATTTATTGGGAATTTCATGTTCAGAGTTATCATCCTGATTTTTAAATTTTGCAGATTCTAATTGTCCTACTAAAGATTATGAAATTTCTTTTAATCTTTCATTCGAGATTTTAATTGAAATCGCATGAGAAGATTGTGAATTATCTTTCTCATTATTATTAGTATCATAACACAGGCCCATAAAGAAAAAAAAATATCGTGCGCGATAGACCAGACCACCTGTACAATATGTTTTTGGGCTCGTTGAATCCGAATCTGGAGTCAGAATTATCAGATTAGCTAAGGTTTCTTCAGAATTCAGCAAAAATTCTAAAAAATTCGGCTATTTCGTATAGTAGACAATGTTATTTATTTGAAAAGGCAAAAGTATCATGTGCGCGTATAACACCATATAAAATTAATATTTTTGGGCCAGCTGAATCCAAATCTGGAGTTAGAATTATCAGATTGGCTTAAGTTTCTTCAAAATTTTGCCAAAATTCTGAAAAATGTCGATATTTCGTATAGTAGACAATGTTATTCATTCAAAAGGACAAAAGTATCATATGCAGCATATCAGATAGATCAGTTTTCATCTTTTGAAATTTGTTTCATTTGTAACTACGAGTTACAAGAAACCTGCTGCCTCGGAAGATGCTGAAGTGATGACAACTGCCCTATATAGGGATGTGTAGAATGATTCTCTTACCGATCTTTCAAGGTAACGAAGCCAGTGGAAGCGCACTGCCTTGGGGGATGTTAGGATGTGAGGATGAAACCGTAGTGTGTTCGACGACGAGTTGACATTGTCCTCGTCAAAGTCGAAAAACCCTCATACTTAGACCTAGGGAGGTATGAGGGTTATCACCCCTAGGACGGTGGACTCACCTGCGATTGGACCAGGATTCCTAACATGCGGATTTTTATACAACATCATGGCTCATTACAAAAAACAATCTTCTAATACTTCAAGAGTTCTGCGTGACTCAATTCAAGATCATGAATGCAACAAAAGCGTCAATTGCTTCTGTTATATTTGTGGAAATTATACGCTTGACAGAAATCAAAAAAATTTCTCTGAAAAATTACAAAAGCTTTATTGAAGAATATTTATGAAGAATATTTTCAAATTTCATATGGCGATAAAAAGTCCAAATGGGCTCCAATCATTGTTTGTAGTAGTTGCAGTACTATGCTTATTCGACATAAGCCTGAAAATAAAAATAAAAGATTTAATACATCGACAACATGGCAGAAGCCAAAAGACAAAGAAGATTGTTACATTTGTTTAACTGATGTACAAGGATACAATCGAACAAAAAGTTCAAAAATCGTACATCCTAAAGTTTCAAGCGTAACTAGAGCTTCAATTGCTTTCGAAAATACGCAATCGACAGCTACAAATGAAGGAAGTACTAGTACCTCAACAGTAGTACAAGATAAAATAGCCTCAATGATAGACCAACTGTCAATGGACGAAAATTCAGATGAATCTGAAATAAGTGGAGAGATCCAAAGTGATGAATACATTCTATCTGGCCACGTCAGCAAATCAGTCAGTTTATATTCACAAAAAGCATTAAATGATCTTGTAAGAGATTTGGGTTTATCAAAAGAAGCAGCTGAACTATTAGGCTGAACTTATTAAACCGAGGAATGGTAGAAAAAGAAACCAAAAGTAGTTTTTTATCGAACAAGAGATCAACAGTTCATTAAGCAAGAGGAAGATTTAGTATATTGTTTGGATGTAAAAGGATTGATGAATGAACTAAAACCGAATTGCTACAAAGATGAAGATTGGAGATTATTCATTGATTCTTCTATTCGAAGTTTGAAGGTTGTTTTGCTTCATAATTCGAACAAATTCGCACCAGTACCCATTGCTCACTCCGTTACTTTGAAAGAAGAATATTCAGACATGAAGATGGTTCTAGAAAAAATAAAATATGCAGAATATAACTGGAAAATATGTGGTGACCTCAAAATTATATCTATAATATTAGGTCAATAATCAGGTTATACAAAGTATCCTTGTTTCATGTGCCTATGGGATAGTAGAGATAGAGATAACCGTTATAAACAAAGTGAATGGCCAGAGAGGCAAAAATTAGAACCCGGTTCTGTAAATATTTTACACTAGCCATTAGTAGAACCAACAAAAGTTCTCCTTCCACCTCTTCATATTTACTTGGTTTAATGAAACGGTTCTGTAAATATTTTACACTAGCCATTAGTAGAACCAACAAAAGTTCTCCTTCCACCTCTTCATATTAAACTTGGTTTAATGAAACAGTTTGTGAAAGCATTAAACAAAGAAGGCAAATGTTTTCAATATATACAGCGACAATTCCCTAATATATCAGATGCTAAGTTGAAAGAAGGAATTTTCAATGGACCTCAAATACACACTCTGATGAAGGATGAGAACTTTATTAATAGAATGAGGAAAAATCTGCTTGGCTTAGTTTCAAGAAAGTTGTTGAAAACTTCTTAGGCAATAACAAAAGTTCAAATTACCAAATTATGGTAGAAAAATTGATTAAAAGCTACGAAAAATTAGGCTGCTTAATGAATCTGAAGTTGCACTTTCTCCATTCACATTTAGATTATTTTCCTGTTAATCTTGGCGATTTCAGTGAAGAACAAGGTGAACGATTCCACCAAGATATAAAAGAAATGGAGAAACGTTACCAAGAAAGGTGGGACGTAAATATGATGGCCGATTTTTGCTGGTGTCTAAAAAGAGATGTTCAAAAAGGAATAAAACGTAAAAGAAATCCGCTAAGGCGATCATTTGAATCCAAAAAGACGCGAAAACGAGAGAATACGTTACTATGAAAATGAATGCTAAGGTTTAAAATTTTTATCATTTGAAAACGATGTGAATTTTTCAGGATTTTCGCTGAATTCTGAAGGAACCTAGACAGATCTGATGATTCAGACACCACACTCAAATACAGTGGGCCCAAAAATATTAATTTTATATTGTGTTATACGCGCACATGATACTTTTACCTTTTCGAAAAAATAACATTGTCTACTATACGAAATAGTCGAATTTTTCAGAATTTTTGCTGAATTCTGAAGAAACCTTAGCTAATCTGATAATTCTGACTCCATTCGGATTCGGATTCAGCGAACCTAAAAACATGTAGTGCAGGTGGTCTGGTCTATCGCGCACGATATTTTTTTTTGTGGGCATGTGTAATTAAGCGATATAGGATTTTGAGAACTATTTTCTGCGATGTTGGGATTATTTATTGTACTTTTACCTTTTACAACATTACTTATTTGATTAAATGGAATACTATCTTTTAGAATCGAATTAATTTGAATTTCATAAATCATATGTGATTCATTATTATTCTTTTTCATTTGTATCCACATGACTGAATGTGTATTCTTCTTAGTTTCTTGATCCGAAATATTTTCCGCGATTTTTTGATAATTTCTTTGATTTATACTGTTGTTTTGAATTCGTAGTACGCAACATTCAATCGAGTGACCTATTTCTTTGCAATAATCACATGGAGTATTCATTACTTCGTATCTTTGATTAAAATTATCATTTATGTTCTGATTGCCGTAGCATTCTTTAGCTTTATGCCCTATCTGATTACATAGTTGACAAGTGAGCTGATCATTACTATTCGATTGGTTTTTATTTTCATTTTGTCGTCATAGACATTGAGATGCCGGATGCCCGCGTCGATTACACCATTGACAAATTTCATTACTAAACTCGGAATTATGACTATTATTGGAATAACAATTTTTCGCGTTATGGCCGCTCTTATTACACATTTGGCAGACGATATTATTATTAGAAGATGAATTACTACGATTAGTATAACAATTTTTCGCATCATGACCGGTCTTATTGTATACTTGACAGACAACATGATTATTAGAAAATGGGTTGTTACGATTAGTATTAGAATAAAAATTTTTCTCATCATGACCGGTCTTTTTACATAATTGACAGACAATATGATTATTAGAAAATGGATTATTACGGCTAGTATTAAAATAGCAACTTTTTGCATCGTGGCCGGTCTTATTACATATTTGACAAATAATATTAGTATTATTAGAAAATGAATTGGTTCTACATTCGTGAAAACTATGGCCAAGTCCTTGACAATTCCGGTAAGTAATATTAGGCTGGTTATTAAATAAACAATTTTCAGCTGTGTGACCTGATTTAGAGCACATTTGACACATGATTACATTACTTTGAACGATATATAGTGGACTTTGGGTAGTAGGGTCTCTCAATCGGCATTTGAAAGCACTATGTCCGCGTTTTTTACAAATTTGACATATTAAAATTTCATTCTATAGATGTGAAGTTATGGTATTTTGTAAGTATAATTGACATGTTTCCGCAGTATGGCCAATTTTCCGACAAATTTGACATGAATTTTTTGTAAATGAGGAATCTCGTAGCTGTATGTATTTCGTTAATTTCCGCTAATTCTTTTTCGATTCTTAGAGCTTCGTGTACTGTACTTCGCAGTTACATCTAAGTTTTTTGGTATTCTTCTTTATATTTCAGTCGTTAATCCTTTAATAAAGCTACGGCACATTTCTCTTTCTAAATTTGATTTAAAAATTTGATCTATTTTTCCATTAGTTTCCGTGCGATGGGCTTCTAAAATTCGGTTACCGATAGTTTTTACTCTATTGGCATAAGATATTACCGGCTCATCTGCCTTTTGATATATGTGTCCTAATTCGCCTAGCAATTGACACGAAATTTTAGAGGACCCAAAAATATTTTTTAAATATCTGGTTAATTGATTAATTCGCGTAAAGTCTTGGTCTTCGATCGAACTTCGTGCTTCTCCGGTTAATCGACTATGAATGACCTTTGTGAAATGAGGTTCGGCTTCTGGTGGTAACATACGCTTCGCTAATTAGCATTTTTCTACAAAATGTTCTATGGATATATTCTGACTATCGAAGAAAGGAACAGCTTCTACTGCGTATGATAGAGAAAGATTTGATAGATGGGAAAGTAGGCGAATCGGTTGTATTATTCCTTTTGCTTTTATCGACAATAGACCTTTTATCAACTGGAGATTCTGGTTATAAAATTAAGTTTTTTAAAGATGTTTTTAAATTTAACGTTTTGATAAAGTTTCATCAGTTTTACAATTATGTCATACTACGTACATTTACTGTTATTAAGCAAAAATTAGTTTTATTAAACTGACACAATAATTATGAAGTACAGGATTGTTAAGAAAATTTCTTTTATCAAAAGGTACATTAAGTTAATAGGATGTGATGGATTGTGTGGAGTGGAGTGTAAACGATAAAAAGTGTATACTTCGCGAGGATCTTAAAATTCAAAGACAGACGTATACCAGGTTTAGAAGTATGAAACCGGAATTTCCCTATAAATGGTGCTAGCCATCTGTTTAGGGACCGTAAGACCGCTTCTGCAGCGCCATCACCTCCCTTTAACAGCTGACAAAGATTTTCAACACACAACAACCCAAGTTCCATACACCGTTATATTTTTTTATAACCTTAAACATGTCGAGTTTTGTGCCTACGAACGATTTGCGGACAGCATTGGTTTTTTATTATCATTTGAAAAAAACTGCTGCAGAATCGCATTGAATGCTTGTCGAAGCTTACGGTGAACATGCTCTTGGTAAAACATAGTGTTTCGAGTGGTTCAAAAAATTCAAAAGTGGTGATTTTGACGTAAGAAACGAAGAGCGCGGGAAACCACCGCAAAAGTTCGCAGACAACAAATTGCAAGCCTTATTGGATGAAGATGACACACAAACTCAACAAGAACTCGCGGATGAATTGAATGTGACGCAGAAAG
>NW_014554715.1:0-3268 GCF_001313825.1 Dinoponera quadriceps | reverse complement strand
TTCTCCAGATTTAATGTCATTCGATTACTTTCTATATAATATCTCTAAATGTCGAGTTATGGCAACTGCTCTAACGATAACAAAAAATATGAAGCACAAAATTCAACAAGCCCGCTCTAAAATTACAATAGAATGACTGGCAAAAGTTCGCCAAGCGTTTCGGCGGAGTTTGCGACTATATTAACAACAAGAAAGTAAATTTTGGGCATTTGTTGAATTGATGCAGAGAATAATAATAAAAATGTATTTGAACGTGAAAGGCATGGGAATTTATGCTAATTAAACACCCCAAACGTGAGAAGCAAGAGAACTCTCGCTAATTTAACATACCAAACGTGAAAGGCAAGGGGACTCACGCTAATCTAGTATCCCGAACATGAGAGACAAAGGGGTTCATGCTAATCAAGCACGTACGTTTATATCTATATACAGATAGAATATACATTTAAAGGCAAATGAATGTGTAAGTTAAGCCTCACAATCTTTATCATTACATGAAGTACACCTTAAATAATGTCTACGCTAGCGTAATGTTAAAGACTCATAAATCAGGAAATTTTTAAGGGTAGGGGATTTAATTATAACATTTTGAAAAATACTCCAGCAATAAGAATCTGTTACCAAAAGTAAAGGATTCTATTAAAGAAATTAATACTGACCTTCATGTAACCTTGAAAATTTTATTTTTAAAAAACTAACTTAACTATTATTTGATCACTTTCAATCTATATTATTTTCATTTTACATATTTTTTGCTATGACACATAGTTTCAGAGATACTACAGCTTCTAACACTTTAAATGGACCACTCAGTATAAATGTAATTAAAATATATATATACGAGGGTGGTACCTGAAGTACCCGATCCAACAAAGAAAACACAAAAATTTTGGAAAAAATGTATTTATTTTTCAACATAATCTCCTTTTAGCTCTATACACTTTTCCCAGCGATGTTCAATAAGTTCGATACCCTTTTTATAATAAGAACGTATTGCTCCTCAAAATAGCCATTAACTGCCGACATCACTTCTTCATCGTTGGAAAATCTTTGACCCCTGAGCCATTTTTTCAAGTTTGGAAACAGAAAATAATCCGAGGGTGCCACATCTGGCGAATAGGGTGCATGAGGTAGCAATTCAAACTTTAATTCATTAATTTTGGCCATTGCAATAACGGATTTGTGAGCTGGTGCATTGTCTTATTGAAACAACACTTTTTTCTTAGCCAAATGCGGCCGTTTTTGCTTAATTTCTTCGCTCAAACGTTGCAATAAGTTCGCATAATAGTCGCCGTTGATAGTTTTTCCTTTTTCAAGATAGTCAATAAAAATTATCCCACACACATCCCAAAAAACAGACGCCATGACCTTGCCTGCAGATGAAACGGTCTTCGCCTTCTTTGAAGTCGGTTCTCCCTTTTGAGTCCATTGTTTTGATTGTTCTTTTGTCTCGGGTGTGAAGTGATGGACCCATGTTTCATCCATGGTTATGAAACGGCTAAAAAATTCTGCTTTGTTGCTGTGAAACTTCGTTAAACATTCAATTGAAACATCTTCACGACACTGTTTTTGCTCGAGTGTGAGCAAACGCGGCACCCATCTTGCACACAACTTCTTCATGTACAAATTTTCAGATAATATGCGATGTACCGCACATTTTGAAATGCCTACTATGTCTGCTAGCTCGCGCACTTTCAGTCGACTATCATCCAGTACCGCTTTGTGGATTTTCTTCACCATTTCTGGAGTCGTCACCTCATTTGGTCGACCACTGCGATGCTCGTCTTGGCAGCTCGTACGGACTTGTTTAAACTCTGTTAACCAATATTTTACTGTTGTAAACGAAGGAGCAGACTCACCCAGAGTAGAATCCAGTTCAGCTTTTATTTAGGTTGGGCTGAGGCCTTTTAAATAAAAGTATTGTATCACTTAATGATGACCAATTTCCTCCATTTTCACAAATTCACTGAAAACGTTCACTATTGATGGCTGCCAAACAAATACTAAACAACGTGGCGTCTTCAAACTTGAAACATATGCTTCATAGATTGTGTACTTTCTAATACAGTGATATTTTTCAAACGACTACCGCCATTTTTAGGTCAGGTCGGGTACTTCAGGGACCACCCTCGTATATGTATATATACGAGTATACGTGGGTGGGGTGAAAAGTTTCCGGCCTGATAAAGAAAAACAAAATTTTTCGTTTTTTCATTTTATTTTTCAACAAAATCTCCATCAAGATTTATACATTTTTCATTACGGTGCTCTAATGCAGTAATACCATTTTTATAGTCCGATATGTCAAGTCCCTCAAAATACTCATTTACAGCATCGATGACTTCTTCATTGGTTTCAAATTTTTTACCTCCTAGCCATTTTTAAGGTTAGGAAACAAATGATAATCGCTGTGGGCTAAATCTGGTGAATATGCTTGTTGGGGGAACAATTCGAACTTCAATTCCTTGATTTTAGCCATCGCAACGACCGACGAATAGGTCATTCAAACGCTGCAATAACTCTGCGTAATATTGACCAGTGATGGTTTTACCCTTCTCTAGGTAATTAATGAAAATAATTTTTTTCGCATCCCAAATACAGTCGCCATAACCTTATTCGCAGATAAAATTGTATTTGCCTTCTTTGAGGTTGGTTCACATGGTCCAATCCATTGTTTCGACTGTTGTTTAGTTTCAGGAGTGTAGTGGTGAATCCAAGTTTCATCCACAGTTATAAATCGACGCAAAAATTCGCTGGGGTTTCGCTTGTACAGCGCTAAATTTTCGATTGAAACTGTTTTCCTAGTGAATTTTTTATCGAACGTTAGCAAACGAGGCACCCACCTAGCACAGAGCTTCCTTATGCTCAAATGTTCATGTAAAATATTGCGCACACGTTCAGTTGACATCCTAGTAGCCTCAGTTATCTCATTTACTTTTAATCTGCGGTCCTCCATCATTATTTTATGAATTTTTTCAATCATTTCGGGAATTTTGACCTGAAAGGGGCGTCCTGAACGTGGATCGTCAGAAGTGCTCGTGCGACCTTCCTTAAATTCAGAAACCTATTGTTTAATCGTTGAATATGATGAAGAAGAGTCTTTCAATGTGGAATCCAGCTCTTCTTTAATTTGTAATTGTGTTAGGCCTTTTAAATAGAAGTATTTGATGACCGCACGCTTCTCTGATTTTTCCATTTTCACGTAAGCAATCGAGGCGTCTTATTCAATCGGCTTTCAAATATACACAAACAGAGCAATCTACCTGAA
>NW_014554714.1:232-655 GCF_001313825.1 Dinoponera quadriceps | reverse complement strand
GGAAGTTCTTTTCTTCCTTATTTGCAACCGTGCAGTACGCACAATACTGTGGTATTAACCGGCGTATGTTTACAAATAGATTAAGTGGAACGTCGCTTTTCAGCTGTGCAAGCGCGTTGTGCGATAGCGCTGTGGAAAAGAGATAGCAGAACGAGTAAACCTACTGCGATTAAAAAATCGAACGAACTTATTTGCCAACCCAATATACGAGGGCGTTTCAATAAGTACCCGTGTTAGAAATGAAGACACCATTTAAAAAAAAAATTTTTTTTAATTTTTCAACATAGTCCCCTTTTAGAAAGATACACTTCTCCCAACGTTCCTGCTATTTTTTTAACCCCTCCAAAAAATAGGATTTGTCGAACTCTTCAAAATACGCCTCTGTCTCTGCGATGACCTCCTCGTTTGAGCTAAATTTTTTTC
>NW_014554714.1:0-227 GCF_001313825.1 Dinoponera quadriceps | reverse complement strand
TTCTTCATGTTAGGGAACAAGAAAAAGTCGCAGGGAGCCAGATCGGGTGAATACGGGGGGTGCGGCAGCAATTCATAACGCAATTCATGCAGTTTGGCAACGACAACTCCGCATCCGCTTGTTGTCCACCGTGAGTAATCGCGGCACCCATTGGACCGTCAATTTTTTCGTTGCCAACTTATCATGTAAAATATTAATTGCCGTTCTGGTCGACACACCTACGGCCT
>NW_014554713.1:0-493 GCF_001313825.1 Dinoponera quadriceps | reverse complement strand
AATCTTAAAATTACAAAGCTTATCATCAAGCTTTCCCTTAAAGCAGAATGCATTACTAAAAACACGATTTAACTTATAATAAACCGGGGACTCTTCTTTTTTTGCCGAATTGTCTTCGTTCCATTCGGCAAAACCTAGTTTCTCTGACCCTCCAACCCTAATGCCGGACATTCCGCCCTAAAATGTCCTGATTTTCCACATTGCCAACACTCATTTTTTGAATTCCCCGATTTTCTCAAATTCAAATTTGGCTTGAAATTTCTCCCACAACTTACTTCCGGTCTTCTTATTTCAAAATTTTTGTTAATAAAATTCCTCTGACTGGAAGAAAATTGTCTGGCATTACCGTAAAAATTCTTTTCCCTCCCTTTTCCAAAATTCTCTTTCTGAATAACTTTAACCGTCTTAGCCCTCTCAATCGCTGAAACTAGAGAAGTTACTCTTTCCAATTGTAATGTTCTCCTAACAAAACCGTCCGAAATCGCCGAAACAA
>NW_014554712.1:2686196-2706923 GCF_001313825.1 Dinoponera quadriceps | reverse complement strand
TCCCCTCCTGACGTCGCGTGGTCGTCTTGGCGGCTCATTGTAACAACCAGTCACAGCGCTCAACTAGAAAGAGACAGATAGAACACTCGGCATCCATCTCTCTCTTTTCCTCTATCACTTCCACTTACAGGCTTGTTCCCTCTATTCTTATATCTCTATGAACGCAATGCCCAAATCGCCCTTCTTGCTATTCCATTCAACGCCCGCAGCGTTCATTGCGTAGGTTCTCCTCATGCGGCGTAACTTGCGTTAACGTAATTTGCGTCAGCCAATCAAATCCACCGTGGTCCTCTAACTTGGGCTCTAGGAGGGAAGATGACTCCCGCTATTGAACAAGGGAACAAAGTGGATAAGGCGTTTCTTATAGGGATATTAGCCCTCTAGATGGAACTATACGAAAAAAGAAAATCATTATATGCTGGAGATAGTCGGCAGGACGTGACAGTATATATTTTTTAAACTATTGGCTTCTGTCCACAGGACGCGGCAACACTTGTCGCACGGCAAGAATCTACGCGTAGCCAAACAACTTTTAGTTCTTGTAGAGAAGCGACACATTGATTGGCTACTGCGTCGTTTCTTGCTATGCGGCAAGCGTTGCCGCGTCCTATGGGTAAAAGCCATAAAAGAATGTGCCAATTAAATGTAAAGCCAGCGGCACACGATGCTTGTTTTTGTGCTGGATTGCTTGCTGGATAGAAATACTGCGTTCTGATTGGTGCATTTCCAAAAATGGATAACAATACACCAATCAAAACGCAGTACTTCCGTCTAGCAAACGATTCAGCACAAAAACAAGCATCGCGTGCCGCTGGCTTAAGAAAACACTAAACGCTCAGTGAGCGGTGTAGTACTGAATGCATCAAATGCACCAAGTGGCTACTCGTAGCGGACAATTATTGCAACTGTTTTGTGTCCAGCTTCAGGATTTTTTTATTTATGAAGTTGGTACTCGTGAGATTGATATTCGGGAATGTTTAACGTATATAGCGCTCCATACAAGAGTAGCGGCCATTTGTATCGTGCGTTTCTTGTCGCTCCTAACCAAGATGAAGTAAGCGATAGTCTTTCGTGCGAAATATATCTAATAAACTTTCTGCAATCCTTTTGTATCTGCAGCCAAATTTTAGCTCATTGCCTAGTCATAATGTCCGTGATTGATATACATTCATTCTTTTCAGGATCGGCCTTTGCGCGTATAGCGGGTATAAGATATATCCGGGTCATGGCAAGACCATGGTCAAAGTTGATGGAAAGGTAAGTATCGCTAAAACAATAATCGCACGATAATATTTGAATATATCCCCTTTGATTCTTCGATTATCGTAACATGTCCTGCCGAAGACGCATGGTCCACATTAATTTGTTATTAGTTTGCTTGGTGAACATAACCTTCATTATGTATTCCCGCAGACCTTCACTTTCCTCAATTCGAAGTGCGAGTCCGCACACTTAATGAAGCGCAATCCCAGAAAAGTGACATGGACTGTTTTATACAGGTATAAATGTGTATTCCATCATATGAGTCATTTCTAGTATTTCTAGGGAAGGTAACCCATCTATCGTGTATTCTTTAGACGTAAACACAAGAAGGGTCAGGAAGAGGAACAGACCAAGAAGAGAACGAGGCGTACTCAAAAGTTCCAACGTGCTATTGTAGGTGCTTCTCTGACAGACATTTTGGCAAAGCGTAACATGAAACCAGAGATTCGTAAAGCACAAAGGGAACAGGCAATCAAGTATGTATTCCTTTAATTAGTTGCTCCATTATTATTATTATCGTTATCACAGAACTACATAAAAGCTGATCTACTTAAAAGCGATAAGATCATATATTAAATATATTTTATTTAAAAGTAGATCATGCACATGATATTTAGACATCCGTTCCTTTGATATAGCTTTCCATGCTATGTTAGATTTCAGGATGTCTTAGAATAAATATGGACTGCTTCACCCAGAATTGTATTCTTGCTTACACTGTCTGGCTTTTGCGGGTTCATACAATAATTACAATAATATTTTACAATATTAAAGCTCCAGAGCAATTGCTATGACTGTCCTTGTTTAATGACATCAGAAGAAAAAACGTGCCAAAATTTATGTTATATTTTCAAATGAAAAAAATATATCTAGTGATATTTGTGACAGGTTTAGCACACTTGTAAAATTGGACGAACGCTTTTACTCGAACAATCAATAAGTAATCGCAAAATTAATTTAACATGAAACCTTTTCCAAATTCTTTTTTTTATGATTTTGTCAGTATTAATCTTACGACTACTTAAACAAGGACAGCGACTACTCTGGAGCTTTAAGTAATAATGACATTGCTCAAATGTGATTTTTTTTAGGGCTGCAAAGGAACAGAAGAAAGCAGCAAAGGCAACAAAGAAAGCTGTTGCTCCACCGAAAGCCAAGCAGCTACCGAAACAAAAGGCTGCTAAGGTGACGCAAAAGTCCGCACCTCGAGTCGGTGGTAAACGATAAAAGCTCTGTAATTACATATAAATAAAATAATATAATTCCTATTTTGTTTTGGATATTTTATATTGCAGACAATTCAGTTAGATAAAATCTTGAAACAAGATACAATAGAGTCGTTTTACATAAATCGTTATATAGTCAATTTTATAAATAGAATGTAATAATACATGAATTGCGCTTAATTTGTATATGTTTTACTGTTTGTCCTTATTCAACTCTTTCTTGAGTGCGGACAACTTCATCAGAGCGACGTCACGCCACGCTCGTCGTTCTTGTAACTGGTTGAGCGGACACATCTCGTTCAATTCGTTGCTGATTTTCTCTGCCGTTTCGCCAACGAATCTTGGAACTGGTCCGAAAGTCATGCTCACGTCGTAAATCGACTTGTTATACGTCTCGCAGTATTTTCTCATTCCTATAAAATAGTACAGCCTGAATCGCGTTTCGTTGAGAAACTCATTTGTTCGTTGGTTTTTATAATATACAATGGCTTTTTGCAGCTGCATGTGGGTTAAACTTACCTTCCGCGTTCAAATGTGCGGCCTCGAACGCACCGAGAAACGCGTAACGCATTCCGAGACCCTCGCTCATTACCGCGTCAATGTCCTTTGCGCTCAGAACTCCGTCGGCCACCAACCTCCAAGCTTCGTTCAAGATCGCGTATCTGACAATACGATTTTTTTCAAATACGAAGTATTACACTATACAGTTGACAATAGTAATGACAGATTGAAGAACAATCCAGCAACGATGTTCGATTACGTACTGTATTCTATTGAGCGCGAAGCCGTCGATCTCCTTATTGAGGAGAACAGGTGTTTGCCCAATTTCTGTCATGATGGCTTTTGTCTTCTCACGTATATCAGCACGCGTCCACGGTGCTGGAACTATTTCCACGAGAGGCACGTAATAAGGAGGGTTCACCTGTGTTTAAGATATAATCATGTAATGATCACTTACATAGATTGAAAAAAAATATCATACCATTGTGTTTATAAGAAATATAAAATACGTAACACCATGTGTAATATACAAATAACTATTATCCTACTTTCTGGTAATCGAGTTTGTGAAGTATCAGGATTTATCAGAAGATTGGTATCGCTTCTGCTATATTTTTAAATAATGCTTACAGGGTGGGAAACTATAATTTGGTCACGGTGTTTCAACTTCTCGCTGAAGAGAGATGGAGGAAACGTAGATGTTGACGAAGATAAGATCACTTTATCGTCGACTATCTTATCGAGTTTTTCGTAAAGTTCCGACTTTAACGAAAGATTTTCTGGCACGCATTCTTGTATAAATATTGCTCCTTTCACGGTTTCTACCAAATTAGATGATGCTGCAATTTAATATTGTGTATTAGGCTTCGCAAGAGAATTTTCTTGAAAAATCTCATTTTGGAGACTATCCTAACATATCAACTACACGAATTCGTAATTAATTTAGGATTTTATCAATATATAAATATTTTATATAACGGAAAGAAGAGAGAAAGGGAGAGAGAGAGAGAGAGTTAAGCAAACAAACCTTTTAGCAATTTCATTTGTTCATCCGCTTTCAAAGAACCCCTCAGAATACCATTATCTTCAAGACGTTTCAGTTGCATACCAATATCTATTAGCGCTTCCTTGTATTGCTTACAGTCAATGTCGTAAATGGCCACTTGGTATCCTACGCTGGCGAACAACATTGACCAGCTACGTCCGATTAAGCCGCTGAATCAAAATTAAATGAAAAAGATTAATTATTAAATATTAGTACAAGCGTAAAATGATATGAATTTCGCGAGAAAATATTACGGTATTTGATTTCAGATAATTTATTATATCTTTACATGAAAACCTTCAAAAACGCGATTTTTTACAACTTTTATAGTTATATTTTTATGCTTGTAAATGTTTTTATTTTTATGCTTGATGCTTTTTTTATCTTCCTTTTTCATCTTTACAAATTCTTTTAGGAAAAAAGAGAATTTTCAGATTTTCCAAAGAGAATTTCTCCTCTCTTTTGTTTTTAAGATTCTATTATTTTATTTCTGTAAGCCAGCCCTGATAGAATGATCGCAAAGAACATCACCATGCATTTGATCTAATTGTAAGAAATTTGTTATGTTTGTTATGTCTCTTAACATTATCTTATCTGCAAACGAGGATGGCCAGACTGATGTAATTTACTTGAGCATTGTGTTATCGCCTCTCTCGTGGAAAATCGATTCATCACATGAAGAAATGGATAGTGCGACGCGATATATGTAATTGCTGTCTTACTATAAGATAAAATTAATATTTTATAAAATAATATCGAGCGAATAAGTATATTTAAACATTTTATTTCGGAAGTGTTAAAACGTCGCCTATTAATTTCAAATACAGAGTGGAATAAAAATTCATTATTTTCGTAAAACGCGCGCTAGCAGTAATCTGTAAGTATCACAAAGACAAATTATAAAGTTTGAGTTCGCTCTTTTTCTCTTTCTTTTAAATTTATTGGAATCTTATTTTCCCATTTCTAAATTAGATAATTTTGTTTATTTCATACTGTAAAAATATACGTTGTGCAATTACAATATTACAGTGTTCCTCTCTAATATAACAGTTTCCATGAAGGTCGATTTTACACAGTTATCAGAACATACTATTATATAATCAGTTTTTCCATAAATGAAAATAATATAAAGGTAACTTGAATTTATAAAGTCCTTCAACAAAATAATTTAAAAAAGAAAGTTATGCGCAAATTATGAGAAAAAAAAATCAATATGGTACGACCGAAAACTGATATAATTCTCTAACAATCTTATCGTTAACGTGACATAAGACGGCACATGCTTATCAGTAACAATATGTGCTGCTAAAAAAGTAATAACTCAAGCTCCATTATGTCTATTGCTCGTTGCAATCGATATTATACTGAACCAATGTGTTAATGAAACGAAAATAATAAGTGTTAATTGTTTAATTATCGCACCAATCACTCGCGTTGAGTAACAGTCAATCGTATTACCTGCCAATGATTGCAATTTTTTCATCTTTAGTCGACATGATATCGTAGTTGTGCATTTGGCCAGTAGGAGATTGTGGAGAAAATGATCTACGAACTCTGTAACAGATGGAATGTAACACTAGTGGACGTAGTCAGCGAAGGTGTCGATATATATACACTCGCACTATCAGCCATCCCCCTCCTTGTTCATACATGTTATGTTACGACATGTACCGGAGAATGTACTGAAATCATTATCATAGATATTCGCTGAACGATGCCTTCGAGCGTCGTTATCTTGTTGGAATATGCAATAAGTATAGTTATATGGATAAATACAGCCGGCGCGGAATTAATCATTTAAAGCATAATCATGGATCAAGATATTGCCTATTCTATATTTTGCAAAAGTAAGCCAATTAAGTGAAATTGACAGAAATGTTCATTAGCGAAGCATTAAATTGTCATTAAAAGTTAATAATAATATTTATTATTCTTCAACTATCAGCACGGTATAAAGAAAGACTCAAGATTTTAATTCGAGATGTGTTGACTGGCAAATTGTCTGACAAATAATATTTATTGGAGTATTTTTCTTGTGGAAAAGACTTCGAGAATAAAGAATATATTGAGGGCATAAACAGCCATATTTATTAATATAACACATACAGCATGATACTTTCATTGTCATAAATTATGGACACAGCGATGAATTTAACAAATTCTCAACATTCACGGAGAATTTCCACGATATCCGTCATAATGTTAAGGTAATTATTTTCACATTTATGATTTTATAACTCAACTTTCTTCTGTAATTTTTTTTTTAAGATAAACCATTAATATTTAAAGTATCGATTTTCCTTTCCTTTTTTTAAAGGTTTATCTATTAAAGTATCTTTATAAGCGCGTGACGTTTCTAGAATATTATATAAATATTATTAATTGTTAAAATAATATTCTTATTCTAAGAATGTTATATATAAAAAATATTTTTTAATATTATAGGAATGTCCTATTAATGTTATGTCCACTCATATAATATTCTTGGCATATTATAAAGATGTTCCATAGAATATTAAAAAAAGTAATAATATAGAAAAAAATATATAAATAAAAAAAAGAAAAAAATATATGCGTGCGTGCATGCGAGTTTATCACGGAATTTATTTTTAATTCTTTTTTAAATAAAATCTCATGCGGCACGGTATGTCAAGAAAGCAAAATCCATGAGAGGAAAATCTCGTCGGGCGTTACGCGTCGTACATACGCCCCTAATCGCGGAAAACCCGCGGCAAACTACGCGATTGGCCACATGAGTGGACATTACACGATCTGCCGGGGAAGAACCTGCGACATCATCAAGGTTATGTAGCTGACGCATTCAGAAATTCAAGTCAGTTGATTATGTTCGTTTGGTGAGTAATGATCTCTGTGCGGTGCGCGTTAATTGTGGCGAGAAAGGAAAGGCGGTAACGTAGTCTCACTCGGCGATTCGTCGTTTCCTCGATCACGAGGACCGATGTACGAAGTGACCGTCGCGCGACGGTAAAGAGATTTACAATCGCAATACATGTTACGAGACGAAGAAAAGTGTACTTTTACATCGGATAAACAAACATTCGACGCGATGCCGGATGCATATGAGAACTTTAATATGGCGATGTTGATGGGCAACATTATCGCAGATAACGATGTAGAGCCATACCTTACGTACAACGGTAATGCTCGGCGAATCGAACACCTAAGCATCGCGCATTTCATTCTTGCGCGGCGAATCGTACTTGAAGTAACGGCGCGGTATTATTTGTCCTCACGTCGCTGCATTTGTCATAATAATACGCGTTAATCACTTATTGATTACCTCTATGTGCGGTGTACCGACGTATGGTCGCGCAACTTCTGTTGTACCGATGTGTTTTAATGCGATGTAAACGTGATTTAAATCAATACCGCAATAATTTATATCCTGCGCTAATGCAGATTTCGAAATAAACGGTTATTACATCTAAGCAATGTGAGAGCAGATTTATCCTTCTATTTGACATAATACTTCTTATATTATTGTATTGTTAATTATTACAATATACATGTAGTATTTGTTCAGGCACAATTTCATATATTTTTCATCTTCCAGATTTTGCACAAGTACCTAATACGAATGTATTGAGTCCATACAGCAGTTCTGGATCTCAGGGAAATATGACTGCATCTCCCATGTCGTTATCCTCGTCTCCTCAACATTTAGAGGATTATATTACTTTTAACAATAGTTCATGTAGATATGAAGGTATTTTGGTTTCATCAAATGATAATTATATAAGACATAGCTTATTATTTCTATTTACAAATGTGTTCTTTCGTGTGTCAAATCATAATTTAAGGAATAAATTTACTATGTATTTTTTCAATTTTTTCATAACAGCAATTGGTGAACCATACATTGAGATTTTGGTGCAACCAGTGGAGAAATTCAGATTTCGATATAAATCTGAAATGGTTGCTACACATGGAACTTTGTTGGGTGTACCAAATGGAAATTCACGAAAAAAATCTGCACCTACAGTCAAAGTAAGTAAAATGAACTTTACACACAAAAACTCCATAATGCAATTATCTGGTGCACATAATTTTGTTATTAATATTGCTTATTCAACTTTTTAGTTACATAATTTTCCAGACAAAGCGATAATACGATGCACATTGGTTACATCCGATGATGAACTTAGAATACCTCACGCTCATAGATTAGTGAGGCGTGATGATGTTTTGACAGATCAAGATGAACCACATGACATAGAAGTTTCGTCGCAAAACAACTTTACAGCCACGTATATATAATGTTTTACATTGAATAATATTTTGGATATACATTTTAATTCTGTTTCATTCTTTGATTAACATATTACATTTATGATATATAAATATATGTTGATACAGACATGTGTTTCTTCTCTAGATTTACTAGTATGGGTATAATACACACCGCGAGGAAGTATATCAAAGATGAACTAGTAAAAAAAATGCGCAATAAGCTTTTGGAGGAACGCAGACGTGCTAATATAAATGCTATTAGCATTCGAGATGACGCAGAAGTAGGTTGCAATTCTTATTGACATCTTGTTCGACGCTACAAATTACATAAATTTATGATCATATTTATATGCCATTTATTCTTAGTTTTAAATAACGAATGGTAATTAGATTACCTTTAAAAAGAAAATTAAAGCTATATTAAATACAAATCAGAAATGAACTTTTTTTTAATTAATATTGTGTTTTGATTATAGATTAAATCTAATGCAGAGATTTATCAAAAGTCGATGAATTTGAATAGCGTCACTCTCTGCTTCCAAGCGTATATTCCAGATCCTCATAATGTTATAAGATTTATCACAGCATCGGTTTATAGCAATCCAATCAATAATTTGAGTAAGTTTAAATAATTTGTTGTGACATAATTCTCGTTGAGAAAAGTTATACCTGAGACTTCGAAATACTTTTATCTCGTGATGATTATAAAGCTGTAATACTGATATTTTTTAATAGAAAGTGCATTGACTGGAGAGCTAAAAATATGCAGAATTGACAAGTTTTCTAGCAGTTGCGTAGGTGGCGAAGAGGTGTTTATGTTTGTAGAAAAAGTCGGCAAAAGTAAGTGATATTACTGATTTAATATTTCTATTCGACATTGTCAAAATTGCATGTTAAATATGTATACTGTACACGTTCACGAATAATATACATATATGTACATTTTATTATAGAAAATATAAAAATAAGATTTTTTGAACTGAACGAGGATGATATCGAAGTTTGGCACGATTACGGCCGTTTTTCGGAACTAGATGTCCATCATCAGTATGCCATTGTATTTCGGTATGTACGCCATACATTAAATACTTGACATTGTACACGATTTACTACTATTAATATGTTTGTAGAACTCCACCATACAAAGATCAGAATATTACTTCTCCGAGAGAAGTTTTCATACAGTTGGAACGTCCTTCGGATTCAGATTGCTCTGAACCAGTCAAATTCATGTATAATCCTAGCGATCGGATGATGGGTGAGTTAATAATAAGGCGCTGTTGCTCTCGCATATGTTATTAACATTGTTGTTATAAATTGTTTCCCTTCTTGCTTCTTGTGTTTAGTTCCAGGTAGAAAAAGGACGCGAATCTCTCATTCCAATAGCACCGAGTTAACACAAATGATTGTTAATCACAATATGAATCCGACATCGGATGTGCCTATGACTTCCAATGAAAGCACTGAAATTTCTACAGAAATAAGAAAGATGCTGGACAATGATAGATGTTCTTCTAGTGAATTCCGCGATTTTCTTGCGAATATAGACTTTGAAAGTAAGGATTGAGAGAGAGAGAGAGAGAGAGAAAGAGTGTTTTATGTCTATCAGCAGATTCAAGGGTCCTAACTTACGCATTATTTCTAAAATGTAGACGATGTGTTTAACGAAGATGAATGTTTCAGAGTATACAAATTTATGGTCTAATAGCGAGGAAAATAAATTAACTTACGACGGACCATCAAGAAAGGTAAGTATGAAATCCAATGTATGCTAGCTTAAAAAAATAATAATTATATAATCTTCATTATTATCGTCTGTATTTTGTGTCTTTATATAGCAAGAAAACGACAAAGCGTTTTCCAGAAATATTATTATTGACACCTTGAAACTAATCAAAGCAGAGCAAGATAAAGAAAAACAAAAGGAAATCATCAAAAACTCGCTCAAAGATAGATCAACCTACGGGGATTCGCCACTTCATTCTGCTCTCCGGCATGAACAAAAGAATATTGCTAAGTATATCTTGATGCTTATGAGCACTCTTCCAAATTATAAAGATCTGGTAAACACTCAGAACAGCTCGGGAAAGGTAAGTCCTTCAGATAATATTACATATGTCATCGAATAATGATAAAAATTACACTAATATATTATGCCGTAGACACCGTTACATTATGCTGTTACGCAAAGTCAATCGGATATTATCAAAGTATTACTTCTGCTGGGTGCAGATTTGAATCTTTCCGACAATTGCGGACAAATGCCACTGCACTGTGCTGTGAAATGTATGTATACCAGTTTACAAAAATATCCAAAACAATATAAATGCTTCTCGAACGAATAGATAAATTAAAATATTATATATTCGAAATATCTCGATTGATCTCAAAGCAATAATAGCAGCAACAACACATAACGTGCAGTCGTACTGTGTATCTATAATTAAATACAGAAACGTAATTTTTCAGTTCAAGAAACAGGAGAGTGCGTTGATACTTTGCTCAGTGCAAAAGATATCAACATAGAAGCTCACACAGATTTAGGATGGACACCTTTACATTTGGCTGCCGAAGCGGGCTCGTATCATGCAGTGCGATCTCTTATTAGAGCAGGTGCAGATGTAAATAGTGCCGATATGTCGTACGGGAGAACTGTTTTACATATAGCGGTCGAAGGAGGACACAGGGATATAGTTGAATTTTTGTTAAAAAATGTATTGTGGAATATTTTGTTTTAAAAGTGTATATTTCCCGTATGATGACTTAAATGTGGTATATTAATATTTTTGATATATTTTATAGACCAAAATAAATGTAAACCAGAGGAACTTAGGTGGAAATACGGCGTTGCATAATGCAGTCGTTACACCGGGGGCGAAAGCCAAAGAGATCTGTTCTCTTCTGATAAGATATGGTGCCAATCCACATATAAAGAATAATAATCGTGAGTCAGAAGTACGTTTTACATTCGTTTGGTAACTAATTTGATAACGTAATTAGATATTCGAATATATAATGCGCTACTTTTTCGTATATGTGAGTAATTTAAATTCGAAGTATTCTCCCGTAGTATCGTGATACTGTCGTGGCATGTAATATTCTGAAAATGCTATATGATATGCGGAAGAATGATATAAATATACATAATTTCTAAAACAATGTTGACAAAAAGTGACATTACTAGTGAGAAGTGTATTTTATATAAATTCTAGCAGGAGAAAAAATGCTGTACAAAAATGTATAAATTAATTTATTCTTTCCTTAAGGCCCTTGTGTCCTTACTTTGGCTGTCCCTGTTTGGTGACGTCAGAAGCGAGAAATCACATGCCAAAATACATTACATAGAAATAAAAGAATATGTGCACAAAATAGCACTCGTGATAGATTCGGCGGCACACTTGTGAACACGTCCGGACGCTTTCCTTTAACCTGAACAATCAATCAAATTTACGGCAACAAGCCGTAAATTAATATAATAGAAATAAACCTAAAATTAATATAATAGAAATCATGAGAAAAGGCATGTTAAAAACGTAAGTTGCATGTTATACTAATTTTCGGCTATTTATTGGTTGTTTAAAGAAAGCGTTTTTACAAGTGTGCCATATCTATCACGAGTGCTATTTTCTGCACATATTCTTTTATTTCCATATAATATATTTTGGCATGTGATTTCTCGCTTTTGACGTCATCAAATAAGGACAGCCAAAATAAGGGCCGGGAGCCTGAAGAAGAAAATCCTTTCTTGTAGAAAAAGGTTTATCCTTATCAACAATGAAATTATCAGTACTTGATAGTAATGATAGTAATTAATAAATAATGAATAATGAATTAATAGTAAATGATGAATTTGACAAAGAGTAGATTACTCATTTGTACGCCTAGAATTTAAACATTATTCGTTACATTTGATCCTACTTTTATAATAGGAAGAAACGGCAGTTGCACCAGTTATAAAACGTGAAGTGGATTCCGAAGATGAAAACATGGAAGGATTCTCTGGGCAGTCTTCTTTTGATTTGGCATCAAACAATCCAGATGTATGACGAAAGATATATTTCATATTATTCTTGTTGCAGAGTATACATTTATTTATCAATAAAAGAATAAAAAATTTCGTATTTTTTTTGTTTGTTACAGATGTTAAATCTTGTATCTAGTAAGCATGACGCATTGTTGAATGCAGTTGATGAAATTAAAGAAGAAGAAGAAGATAATGACGAGACGCAACAGAAAATTTGGCTAGATAGAGAACAAGAAAAGCAATTATCAGCTATTCTAGATAGGACGGAGGGATGGAAGAAATTGGCTGACTATTTCAACTATAAATATTTAATGAAGACCTTTCAGCAAAGTTCGTCCAGTCCAACATTACTTCTCCTGAATTATATCACTGTAAGATCCTTAATTTTTTCTTTTATATTCTTTTATATTCTTATTTTCTCATAAAACGTTTTAAAGTTTCTTTTGAGCGAAATAGATAATTCAAGTACGTGATTTTTATCTCTCTCTAGATACAAAGCGATACGTCTCTTGAGCAACTGAAAAGTATACTACACAATATAGGCGAAGAGGAAGGTTCTATGTATATGAACGAAGTTTTATCTAAAACATTCATGAAACGCGTGCTTTCATCGTGAGCATGAAGATGAATTGTTACATTATATACATGTCAATACAATTGTAAATTATAAAATATATTGGTCCATATTTTCTCATTCACTTTTATTGATAAAAATACCTCTAAAAATTGGTTCAGAAAGCACGTAATTGGCTGAGAAATCACATTTAAGGCGCTTTTATCGATAAAAGTTTTAAAATATGGACCTTTTTTTTTTACACTACACATTACAAACACACACCGTTTAACATATGTCAGTGTATATTTGAAATATGCGTATTATATTCTTTATTCTTTAAAAACCAATTGATATTAGACGAATGAAATAAATTGACGAAATGTTAGTCTTTTTCGTTCGAACTGTCATAGTCTTCGTATGACGACAGTCGTTCGCGGAACAGTATGTTATGGACAGGTCCTACTTAACGATCACGAGTATCATTCTATCTTTGTTTCTTCTGGAGGTTAAACAGAAACGGAATGATACTTGCGAGAGTTACGTGGAACCTGTCCTGTATCACGCACATTGAAAAAACAAATCATCATCGTGGAAAAAAAACGACAATGACTTCATGATATTTTTGAATTTAATAAAGTCTTATTTTTATGAGCGGCTCTTGATAATTGTTTTCATTGGTGCTTTTGTTGATAAATTACAGATCTGTATATTATTATTATTAGTTTTCGTACATGAATTATATTTACAAATGTACAATGATTGATAACACACAATCAAATACAAAACATCACTTTATCCTTTGGCGTCTTAAAATACGTTAGCTTCCCTCATAGGTTCCGCTGTTAGGAATCTGTGGAAGCCTAGTTTGGACAGATCTATACTGACATAACGACCATAAAGGATCAACTCTGCTACTGCGCGTCCTACTGCTGGTGCCTTCTGAATACCGTGTCCGCTGAAACCAGTCGCTATTATTACATTCTTGTGAAAAGGGTGACGACCGATAATACCGTTTTCGTCGAAGGTATTGTATTCGTAGTATCCAGCCCACGAAGACTTAACCTGGTAAAAATATAATAGTTGAAATGTAATTTACAATGAAAAATAAAATTAATATACTTTAAGGTACATTAAGATTTCTGAATATTTATTGCGATTGTATTAGACTGCAACTTGAGAGACAAAATATAAGAAACTTGCATATATTTTGCATCAAGATCGATGTGATTACAGCGAGGAATCGTATGTTTTAATTGCATTTAGCATATAAATTATTTGTGTTTATAGAAATCGTATTCAACTAACCAAGTTTTTTTTTACATTTCTTTCACATGTATATTTATTTAATGATAAACAGAAAATACATACCTTCAAGTTTTCGAATGACGGTATTCTGTGGGTGAGTAATGGCCATATTTTGTTATCAAAATATTCATGATCGACATCTAAATTATCCACTGACGGTTCCTCGTGTAATTCTGGTGATTTACCACCAATGAAATTACCTCCTAGACCATCCCGCCTGGAAATCATTTCAAAATTTATCTCTCATATACGTAATATTACCATTTTATCTATTTTATTCATTTATAGTATATTCCGTTTCTAATATTAATTGAAGACACTAATTGTCCAATTTTTTAAGTATATTTACTCGTACCTGAAATATGCACCAGTGGTATCAATCGTTAAAGGTGTATTTAAACCAGGTCCATTGGGACTATGGAAACAATATACATATCTTTTCCTATAAAAAAGAAAAAGGTAAGACTCCGATATTGTATATGGTAATAGATTAAAATTAGCAAAAAATTGCACGTAATTTTTGCAAATCTTGCTATTAATAAAATTAATTACCTTGGTACAACCGGTAAAGGTATAGACATTATTCCTTCACCTTTTCCAATATCGGCCATTTCGGCTATATCGCCGCTAAACGCGCCTGCAGCAATAACACATATGCTAAACTGTATCTTCCTAATTTCACCATCATTTGTTACTATCTGTAATATGAAACAGATTTTCTATTAGAAGTACTAGAGATATTCATACTATTCATAATAAATATAAAGCTGACAACTTGTCTAAAAATTTAAAGAGATTATAGATTTTATCGCCCGATTTGCTCGATCATCGTTAGCTAATAGTTATCAATGCGAGTTAACATGGAGCAACGCGTTAACATTTGATATTTTTTAGATATAATTCTATAAGGTTATTATTTATCTATATAGTCCTATGAGGAACGAGGCTTTATTAAATATGTATCTTTTCTCAGCAATATCTCTTTCGTCTATGTTGCGAAATACTCGGTAGTTTTTACCGACGCTTGAGCAGACTGGGTAAACAAATAACTTGTAAATATTTTGTAATCAGCTTGTAAATATCTACTCACAACTACTTGATCTAATCTTTGTATGGGATCCATATTTTCGTCGTAAACTGCGGGAATTGTCCTATTCTGGAAGGCCTTAACTTCACCGTCGACGTAATGAGCACCCAAGTGAGTAGCCTTATTCTTTAAGGCGCACAATAGAGACCATGGATCAAACCATCCTTCCTTTTCCAAACCAAGACAACCTGCTGCGACCCCGTCGGTGTTCAACCAAGGAAACATGCGTTTCAATTTCTCCCGAGTGTAGATCACATTTTTGGCTCCAAGAGAATTTTGTAGTTTGGAATTGTTCACTAAAGTTTCAGCATTTTCCTCGGTTGCCAATATTAAATAGCCATAAGGATGAAAGTTCACATCGATAGGTGGTGCTTCAGGTATACTCAGATATTCATTAATATTATGCAGAAATTCTGCTCCATACAGTGACATTTGAATATTTTCTTCGAGAGAAAATTGTTGGCGTAGACCGCCTATAGAAAGACTTGTAGAAGCCTTAGCATACTAAAACAATTAATAATGAATATAATTTCAAATTACAGTTACTGCCACTCCAATAAAAAAGGAAAACTTATTTAAAAATTTAAAAAGATATGCATGATCTTACTGTAGGATCTTTCTCAATTACGCCAACTTTAAATTCATCTCTGTACATTATTTTCTTTAACCAATAAGCTATTGAACTTCCTATTGCACCACCACCAATAATGAGTACATCACACTGATAAGGAATGATGTCATTTCTATTCCAGAAACGTTCAAAGTCAGATAGTTCTCTGTCATTTGATAATACTTTCTTCAGCAATGTCCACTCTCGTTTTAGACTCTTCAATATTCTTACTCTTGGAGGAGTAGTGTCTACAAAATTTCTATATTTTGCTGTGCTATTATCGTCTTTGTCATTTGAACTCTACAGATTTAATACAGTAGTAATCATTAATTTTGTTAAAAAATAAATAAAAACTTTTTTTAACTACATTTCTCAAACTAGCTTTTTCTTACAAATTTTCGCCTTTCTGAAGTGTAACATACATACAAGAGAACGAATTTGTTGTACTTTTGTAAGTATAGATATTAAATGAGACATGCTTCAAGTGTATATATTAATCGTTATAATCATAATCATTGTAATAATAAATGTTGGCAAATAATTTTTATGTCATATTTAATGAAAAACTGTATTTGTTCAATTTATAACTTCAATCGGACATATACTTTACTAGTAGCATATAACACACACAATACCTGCTTTCTGGACGGATTTACGTATTGAACCGCCGAGCACTGCTTCAGAAAGCTCATATGTTTCTTTCCATACGTCAAATATCGCAACATTTTCGTTGATTTTTAAATTTCCGCTAATTGTTAGAAAACGTGAAACCACTTAACTATGAAAGTGGTTATGTCGTATTCTTGTATTCCTATATACGTGATTGATATATATTTGACTTTTTTTTTTTTGGAGGCAGTGCTAGAATAACCTCCTTTCCTCTCCTTTCCTTTCAATTGTTCGTTAGTGTTCCGAAATGTTTAAAATATAACCGGCGATGGTACTTACCGTGCCGTAAAGTTCCGTGTGACAATCGATAAATGCTAAAGGCTCGGAAAGAAAGGACTTATATCACGACTGTATCATTGAATTTTTTTTTTGTTCTTCGTGGGAGGAACATCGATAAGCAGGAAAAAAAATATATTTTTAGATTAATCGCATCTCCTTATCATTTCCTTATCATCGTAGAATGCTGCATACATACGATTGCACAGTAATAGCCGACACGAGAATATTCTTCATAGGTTTGTTCGTTTACGCTACACTAAAACTGCACAAGAACTGCACTGAACTGAACTGAACCCAACTGGGACAGACTAGAGGTCTGTTTATTTTTGCTGCACTGCTGGGAAAGGGAATCAGAAATCTCTACTTCTGAGCCCTGTTAAATTCATAACGATTCTCTCGTTTTTCGCAAATATATATCGTTGATACATTCGAACGAAATATAATGGTCAATTTTTCAAGGCATAAGGCTTGAAACTCTATTATAGACCTTATATGTCAAAAAGAGATAGAATGCTTGCATTCAGCAAACGGTTGCGTAACGGTTGAATAATTCGTCAACGTAATTGATTTAAATTTAGTGATCTAACAATAATGACCAATAATCAATGATTGTTTATTAATCGCTTTTTCCACTGAACGCAGCTAATAGTTGCGTTCAGATAACATAAGAGTTGTACAAGTGTTGAGTAATTCGTCAACATAATTGGTCTAAATTTAGAGATCTAACAGTAAAGACCAATCGCTTGTGTCTTTTGAACGCAGCCAATGACATTTATAGCATGCGAGCGCCCAAATTGAACGCAGCCTAAGCGGTGAATTTTCGCATCTGATTAGTTTATATCTTGACCGAATCTAAAAGTATACACCAACCAAATCTGAGAGCTCACAGAATGCTCAGTAAACGGTTATAATACAGAAAGCACGCGATGTCTCATCGTTCTCGTGTGTTTATACTCCGGTCGTGACGATACAGTGTCAGACGGTGAAGACGGGTGCTCATATCTTCATCGCGGGATCATCGTCGAGAAAGCGTGCAACGCGATGATCGAATGCGACATTGTATCGACGGACAGCTCGTGTGCGCTGCCGTATTTATGAGAACGAGTTACTAGCTACGATACGGTAACGAATGACACGAAGAAAAAGTCAAACAGCGATAGACTACGATCGGTTGTGGTGCTTCGTTTAGCCGACGCTGTTGACTTGCATGCATAATGTAAATGCATGAATTTTCACACGACTTGAGAATTTATTCTTTCGTTAACTTGCCAAATTCACAATTGTCCTCATCGCTCGATATGATCGGACGATTGTATCGAGAACTTTAAGGACGATTTGATTTTTACAATCACTTCGTAGGTCAACCCGAACGCGATGTTTGGAGAGTTTTCGTTGCTCGCGCGATTACTTTATTTACTATATTTGATATTATATTTAAGAAATAATCGATCTAGAAAAGAATCAGATGGAAAATAAATAAGATAGTAGAACCGGAAAGTCGTGCACGTCTTGCGATTACAGCTATTTTGGTAGACACAATGGAACACGTTCTTGTTAATTATAACAATGATAACAATAAGTAACAATAACAGTAATGATAAATGAATGAAAGATACATTGATTGTAAAACAGATGTTATCATGTCGCCGATCCTATTATTATATGTGTACTACTATTTTTTTTATAGATCGACGTTACAGTCATCGATACCAGAAGGATGTCGGACGATGAGAGGCAAATTAGAATGGCTGCTGAGGCTATATTAAGTGGCTCCATTAATTCTCAGAGGAGCTCGGTCACCCAACACAGCATCACGAGAACACCAGATATCGTTCTCAGTGAGGATTTGATCGCAGGAGCGAGATACAACGGCAGGATGTCCCATGTCAGACGTTCGTTCTGTCTCTTTGTCACTTTCGATCTCCTCCTTACGTTTCTCATGTGGTTGATTTGTACAATGGTGCGTCAATTTAATCGACATCAAAAGTGATTTATAGAACTGTTAAAACTTTTGATTTAAAACTAATCTTTTCCAATTTGGGTAAATCATACAATGACCTTAATTATTAAAAAAAATTTTAATGAAACAATTGAGATGATTATGTCTTGTATAAAAAGAGATGATTTCAAAATTCTATGCGACAGATTATACCAGAGATTTCGGCCATGCTAATGATTATTCCATTATACTTATAGATCGCAGGCCAAAGTTTAAAAACAGCTTTCATCGATCAGGTGGTGCACTATCATATAAAGACATCTCTGTTCGACATCGTGGTATGTACATTTTGCATGTCATTACCTTTAATAACAAAATGACGAAAATGACATTCAGTTCGTCATAATTTTTCATTATTCGTTGGGAGCAGAGATTTTACGGATGTCATCTTCTCAGATGGCAGCGATTTGCAGGTTCACAGTCTTGTTGCTCTTTTATGCGCTGTTGTACGTCAATCACTGGATCATCATAGCTGTAAGTGTAGAACTACATATTACTGTCGTTTGGATTCTCCTTTAGATAAGACGAAAAATAAAGCAGCTTTGTTTCTTGTCCCGTCTAATTTCTTCGCAATATTGCTCCCAACAATCGCGCAATGCAAATACTAATTTCGGCTTTGCATTTTACAGATATCAACTGCCGCAACATGTGTCTTTTTGATCGCGAAGGTTTTTGCTTTCGACGTAAGTGTTTTATATATTTGATATTTGTGTATACTTTATATTAAGGTTTTTATGATTATTATTTATTTCATCAATACATTTTATTATTATTTTTTATCTTTTAAATTTAATAATGTATATAATTTGTTATTGATCTCTGTATGCAAATGATGCACCTACGTCTTTCAGTGGTTATCGACCAATCAACCGGTATTCCAAGTTTTGCTGATCATTACATCTTTTGTATTAGCATGGGCAGAGGCGTGGTTCTTCGATTTCCGTGTGATTCCACAGGAAATTCAAGCGAGAAATTGGTTTCGAAGTAAGTTCCGCTCAGAAACTGTTTTTATCTCAAATCGACAAGTGTCAAACAGCGTTTATGAGCAGCGTTCATTCGAAAGGCGAACAAAATATCGACGAATTTGCGAAACTTTCAGATCATCCGGCAACGGAGAGATCCCCACTGATACAAGCAGTTTCCGAATCACGGCAATACAGTAACGTCGACCACACAAGCACATTTTTCACGCCTATGGACTCCGATAATTCTGACAATGACGACGATATCTCTAGGAAACAAGGAGACGCGAGTATGTCCATACCCACCGAAGTACTCATGAGCGTAACGGCCCTTACGCCTTACGAGGTAGGTGGGAGATGTTGTATATTTGCATTGTAATGCGTTGCAAAATAGAACGTGTAAATTTGTATGTTGATTGTTCAAATTTCACGAGGCGATGCTTGCATTCAGTAAAAAAAAAAAGCAAGCGCTTTCAATGATAATTGTTTCTGATTAATTCTCCTAGATCTATAGAAAGTCTAAAAGAATGTCCCAATGATGGAAGCTGCTTCTCTGCTGAACGCAACATTCTTTGCGCGAAATTTCGAATACTTAGAGATCGGAAGTAGAGCATTTCCGGAAGTCTTCTATTTTTGATTTCTGATTACGAGTGGAATCGATAGACAGAAGTTTCAGACAATTTTATCTTCCAAATTCTTTCGAATCTTTTTAATTCTTCTTTTAATTCTTCTTTCTAATTCTTCTGATCATCTGATTATTTGATTATCAGATGAAAAATCAACGAGATTATATTTGCAGAGAGAAAGAGAGGGGAAACACAGATGATCGTTTCGCGTTCCGTCGTTTGCGCACGATTTCGCGTGTTTATACCATTAAAGATCATCATACTATCCTTCCATATTATGATGCTGCCAGTTGACGTACTCTTTCATTGAGTCGGGGGGGGGGG
>NW_014554712.1:2605183-2686156 GCF_001313825.1 Dinoponera quadriceps | reverse complement strand
GGGGGGGGGGGGGGGGGGGGGGGGGGAGGAGCCGAGTATAAAAGCACGACGAAGAAACGAGTTACTTTTAGTTGACCGTGCTTCTTACACTAGCTGAAAGCGCGCACGCGGTTCGTTGTTTCCGCCGTGCATTTTATCGCGCACTCGTGGCTCCTCGTTTGTACGGAGACTTCGCGTTACACTTAATTTGAGAAAGCGTGTTTTCACTTCTTTGAGAATCGCAATTTACGCGAATTAACTGATATTAACGGAAGCGAATAGACGTCATCGAGAAGGCTAAAAATTTCACCACGATGAAAGTTTCGTGATATTGAAATATAGTCCGTAATATTAAAACATACTTCGTATATTTCTCTCGACGACCCGAGGATAACCCGACGAATAACAAGATTTTTTGCGTCTGTGTTCCAATCGAGTTATCTTTATACGTTGGACTGTTCTGGCGACTTTACTTAATCCGTATCGTAATTTACCAGTATGCCTTCGGTCATTCTTCGTGCGTGCGACATGAAGTTCATACGTAGCTTCTTCTTCGGCGATACGTGCTCGCACAAGTCGGTAGAGAACTGGTATCCGCGTGAAAAGCTAAAAGACGTTTCGACGACCAACGAGACATTCGTTGTGAGTTTCACCTGATTCGTGCGTATGTTCGTTCCGATTTACTCGTTAACATCATTAACTCTTCGCTAAAACGCGAACGCGATTCGTCTCCGGTACAAATTCGAACGGGCTGAGGAAAAGCGACGATTTGTGCGTCAGTGAATTTTACGATTTCTCATATCTCATAATGTACGATCAATTGAGCGAATGTAATTACCTAAGAAAAAAAACCATCATATATGAAATTTGTCTCTACATGACCATATGTAACCATGAATAATTATATATGTTCACAACAAAAAAATACTGTTGTACACAAATTAGATACAAATACAATCGAAGTAAATACTTGTGACTACTTATACTTCCAACAACACATGATGACGATGTTTAATTGAATGAAACATGACATCATTTCTTTCATATGGACACGTATGATTATATACGTAAACCGTATATGTGGCAAAATTCATATTTTAAAAAAATTTATAATCATATATAATTTTATATAATTATATATAACCATTTTTTTGCGGGTAGTCGCATATTATATAAAACGCTAGCTGCTCGATTAAGCGAGATTTCGAAACCAGCGACGGAGTCTTCTTGGTAACTCCTTTATCTCGCGCTCGACCATTATCTGCCAATTTGCGTTACATATATCCCGACTTGTCGAGTTCACTTGCACTGAACTGCAACATACGCAATGAATTCACATTAGATAAGTATCCAGCGTGCAAACAATCATCGAATTTTTCTTTTTTTTTTCTCGAACCTTTTACACGCGATAAATTTTCAATAGAACGCAATAGGTCAGAATTCGAAGATCAAGGATATGTCAAGACGATACCTATGTACAGTCGCAGCGCATTTTTAAGACATTGTACCATTGTAAACACTCGTGCGCTCTTCCTATATCGGTATAATGTTCCAAACGAGCGACCATCAAGTCTACGTGTGAGTGCAACATTAATTTGGCCATTAAAATATAGTACGCACTTTGCCCACAGGTGGACGAGTACAAGACGAAGGCGTCGAAATTGTTGCAAAGCTGCCACGACTTGTTGACGTCAAAGGAGTGGAAGGTTGAGTGCACCACGACCGAAGGCGATGTTGTGTCTTATATGGAATTGCCCAAGCCGGACGGAAGAATCGTAAAGATCACCGTGAGTCGCAGTGCGACGTAAAGCGAATTGTACCGAATCAAAATTAATATCAAATTATATAAATCAAATTATTATATGTCGGTAAAAGAAAAAAGTTCAATTTCGGAGTCGAATTTCACGGAAACGGATCGAGCCGAGTGATGGTCGTTACATCCTCTAAGAATCTTCCTGCAATACATATGTATACCTTGATCGCATGGAACGACCGGTTTGCCGCCGAGGAAGCCAGAAAGTCGAACTTTTTGACTAACCCAATAGGAGAAATGGGAAAGAATAATTCTAACGATACGACAATGGTGTATCATTCCGCGAATGATTAATACGCTTTGATCATTGTTCCACAGGGCGTCGTGGATGCGCCTGCCAGCACGTTAGTCGATTGGCTGTTTGAGGGTATCGAGGAGCAAGCTTCGTGGAACAAGCTCGTAATGGAGTCGATGAAGCTGCAGGTGGGTATTTCTCTCTTTTGCCGTACTTTTTATAGAAGCACTGTTATATCGGTGAAAATCTTCTGTTACTCAGAATATCGACGAGAACACGGATATCGTGTACCAATCGACAAGCCCGCAAGGCGGCGGGCTCATCACGGCGCGAGATTTCATTATCCTGCGGCATCGCAACAAATACGGCGATTATTACATCAGCAGCGGTGTGTCCATCCCCGCGGCGGGGATCCCGAATCGCAAGCACATGATCAGGTGAGAAAATTCAGAGAGTGACAGAGAGAGAGAGAGAAAGGCCAGGAAAGAAAGGAAGAGAATTAGAACACAGGACCGATCTTACGAATTCACAAATCTTTTTTTTCAAGGGGCGAGAACGGCGTAGGCTGTTGGGCAGCAGAGGAATTGTCTGACGAGAACAGCAACAAATGTCGCTTCACATGGATCCTAAACACGAACCTGAAGGGCTGGATACCGCAGAAAGTGGTGGATAGAACGGTGTCCACCGCTCTCATAGATTTCATGACGTACTTGAGGAAACACCTGGACGAATCAGAGAAGTGAGTCTGAGGCAGCATCGCTTGCAGGAGGACGATACAGATCGGGTCCTACCTGCCTTCGTCGAACTACTACGTAAGAAACATCCTGCGAACGTGTAACGCGCCTGATCCCGTGATATTCGCGTGCACACGATTCTAAAGGAAATTTAAGTGAGAGACCTAACGAAGAGCGCGGGCATTTCCTTTTTTTTTTTCTTTTTTCCAATATAGTTTAGTCCGGCGATTGACTACAGTACAGAGAGCGCATTTAAGATATCGTGCGAGATATGACAAGTCTACATTCGTCCATCGCGAAAGGAAGACGCATAAATCGATCACAATTTTACGATTTATATATATCAAGGCTATATTCCAAAACGTTCTGTTCAACGAAAATTTTACTTGGCGGCTGTTTCATCAAAACCTGACAAGCCTTTCTGATTGGTTCTTCTTTCGAATAGGAACCAATCGGAAACGCTTTATTTCTTGCAAAATTATGAAATAGCCAGAGGATAAAATTTTTCTCGAAAAGAATGTTTTGGAATGTAGTCCAAATGATGAAAAAGATGTATATGTTCCATTTATACTCGCGTAAATGTATCATTCTTGTCAGTTTTTTTTTTTTTTTTAATTTCATAGAAATCTCACGGATCATCATCATGTACGGATATTGCGTCTTACATCGTGCACGGTAAAGAAAAAATGCTGTCGATAGAACTGGTCAACAGTGCCATAATTGGAGTCAATTTTTTCGATATCCACAGCAATATTATCGAAATTAATACGTATTATTTTAATAACTTGTGTATTAGTTTCGCAACAATATTGCTGTTGAATCAGAAAGATTTAGTATCTATGGTATAGACAGAAAAACAGTAAGGAAATTGACCAATCACAGTGGATTATTCTCTTTACGATCAAAGAATAATCGACTTGGTCAAGGTGCTTGCATCTTGTTGCTCACATTTTCGTGTATACTACAAATCTTATTCCGATTCAGCGCTTTTGACCGATTCTACCGATGCGCAGCACCGCTTTCTTTCCATATGATCCAGTGTCGCTTTAAAAGTGGCACACTGTGTTTCTCCGCATGTGATCTCCGTCTCCCTAGAGGCTAACTTCTCGATTACGTGATCTTTTATCTAATGACTATCTCTACATGCGTTTCCGTTTTCTTATTTTGAATTGCGATATACGTGGCAGACCGGATACTATTATTCTGTTATAATAATCGTGTTATCCTCTCTCAAATATGAGACGCATGTCGTGTAAAATAGTTCCAAATATTATACGTGCTTTTTGTAAGTGCCTACGAATCGGTTCGGTTAAGCGCCGGTATCTCTCATACATCGAAGATACACACACGCACACGCGCGCGCGCGCGTGTAAATTCACACGCGCATACGCTTGATGCGGAAGAAAGAAAGGAGAAAACCTTTCGTGACATATAGAAGATAAAGAATATACGATTCTATATGATACTTATGTATGTAAATATGCATAGCGTCGCGATTGAACAACTTTCGATCGCACAGCGAGTTCGAACTTGATTCTGTACATATATAACGCTCGAGGATATTGAAATAGGGAATGTCTTTCACGCGAAAAGAAAAATCAATTCAAAAGTCATATTTTTATTTATAAACAAGAATATATAAATATATATAATCTTATATGAAGACAAAATTTGTCCTTTCTTAAAGAAATTCCATATAATTCCACTAAAAATCCCATATTCTTACTATTCAAGAATATTTTTTTATGAATTGAAAGTAAAAAGAAATATTGGATAGAAAGAACGATGTATTTGCAAACTGATCCAGTTGTTATTTATTCCTCTCGTTTAATGAAAATTATTCTTGAATATAACATGAAGACATTTTTAAATTATATAGAATTTCATTATGCAAGTTTTATCTTTGTATAAAATTATATATTCTTGCTTTTGTATAAAAATATGAATCCTGAATTTTGATATTAATTTTTTTCCATGCACGTTTTCTGACTGTAGGTTGTAAGTTAGACGTTAGGGGTCGCTTGTCGGGCTTAATTGTCGAGTATGCGTGAAATACGCACATAACTATGGTGGGACTTTTATATGTTGCACGTTGGGCGCGTCCCTTTCTTTTCCTACCCCTTTTTTAAACAGCAAATACGTATCGCACGCTCATTGTCAGCAGACTTTCTTCGATTGATTATCCGTTCAGTGTGAGTCATGAGATCATCAGTATGAAGAAATGTCCGCACGATGAGTGCGCTCGCGTTGTTGCACTTGTCGCCCGTGATACGCTCGGTGCGCGAAAAACAAAGAATATTTGCGAGTGCAATTTCAAGCTCGAAAAGAATCTGTACGCGTCATCTCGGCACGTTCGTTGACTGAACTGATCGCTCTCTCGTGCGCGGTCGACGGGCGTGATCGATGTTACGCAACTTTGTTGCCAAGTATGTGATAACAGGGAAGGGGAAAAAGAATTCTAGAGCGAGCGAGCGAGTGGATGAATAATAACAACATCGCTGCTATACGTGAGAAGGAAGAAAGTAGTTTTACATGATTATGACGCGCTGCGTGAGATTGATTACTTCGCTGGTGATAGTGCGTCCTCATCTCATCGAGGAATATAGATTCAAGTCGCAGAATAAACCGGCCTATTTCGAAATGTCCAATTTGAAACGTTCAAACGATGTTCCGACGATTCAATGCGATTCGTCGAAAGAAACAATTTGCACGATTTTATCGTCAATCACAAAGTCGACGTGTTAGTCATCGTGTGTATATACATATTATCAAATTAATGTATCAATTACGTAAGAGAATCCATCAATGAGATCCGAGTCGTGCGAAATCCTTACCTTTAAGCTGCTCGATGTACAATATAATGCGTTATTCTCGGTTTTTATACGACGGGTCTCTTTCTCCGCGTGTGTAATACGTGTAATCAAATCGATAGCTCCTCCCGTAGTCTTTCGTTCAGAAAAGACTTTTAATAAATTTGATACGTGACCACCGAGTGTACGCGTGACGGAGTGGCGCGCGTGCACACATGTTAGGACATATTCCGTAGAGAAAAATGATATATCTAAATGGAAAGGAAAAAAAAACTCGACTGTAGATAGTACTTTGTTTTGTATGTTCGTATATCATGTAACGACGCAAGGTTCACGTTTATCCGGCGTTTCGCATCACTTCAGTGCAATACACCCCGGCCGCGCTTTCGCCCGCCGGAGATAATCCGCACGGCTGTGTGCTAAATAGATCAACGGTATCTATGTAGATAGGATAAGAGATCACACATCAGATTATATGTACGATAGACAATTTTATAAATCCGGCCTGATTCGGATATAAAAGTACGCGCTAGCTGATTGTAGACGAATAAAGATACAGAGCGAGGCCGCATCTCGTTATCCCGATTTCTTCCGGATTCGTGCCAAATTTTCCATCTTTGCGTGTGACGATAACAGTTTTCCCTCTTTTCCTTCCTTTACTCTTTACTGAGAACTGCTTTCCATAATTTTGCATAATGGATCCGGCCGCGTCTTAAGTTGGGTATACACTGAACGGACGAACAAAGAGCAAACCAGCGAGTGCGCATAATCGTTATTAGAATTTGGAACATGTATAACGAACGGAACGATTTGTTCATAAGATGCTCTGTCGAAGAAAGTCGCGTTTAGACGCGAATATACAAAAATATTTTATCGTTTTTACTCTCTCATATGGCCCGTTTCGTTCCATCATTTTCAACGGTCGTTCCTTTCAGGCGCACGCACAGTTTATCGAGCAAAGGAATACAAATACACGCGAGTATGCATGAGTATTTTTGACGAGATCGCCCGTCTTCAATACTCATTTTCCAGCTGATGGGTGACACAACACGTTAATACACCTTCCTCTCTTATTCCGTTTTATTTCAATAAGTGAAGAAAACATATTCTCACCTTTGCTTTTAACTTTGCTGACCTATTAAAAAATGATATTTTTTTGAAAGTTTTGGATAATCTCTCAAATTAGAGAGGAGAATTCTGTTCAGTATCTCATACATTCAAACTTTTTGATTCCTCTAGACTAAAAAGTCCTCTTAACCAAGTATTTTGTACTCATAATTTTACACAACACTGTACTTATTGAAAAATACTCAATAGTGTATAGTTAAAATAGTATAAAAATAATGGAATAGTATAGTTAATATTATTCGAATATACTCGTATGCAATCCGCTATAGCTACTTGTTATTAGGGAAAAATGCCAACCTAAAAACGGGTCAGCCGAACGTACATTTTTACTATTCAAAATAATAGTTCTCGTGGGCTAAAAACGTTGAAATATTTTTCTAAAAATACATTCATATTATACATATTCACTGTTCGTTGGTTCAGTGTATACCCACCTTTGGAGAGATCATCGCCATGAATGCCCGCCGTGAATTGCCGATCACTAAACGTACCACAAATATGTGTGTGCGATACACGAGAACGCAGGCACGAAGATTAATGGTAAAACGGATAGAAGCGGTAATTGCGGTAAATCCGTGCACTCTAGTGTGCATTAATTAACACGATTACACGGCACGATATACACGACGTCGCAACAGAACACGTTATATAATTAATCTCACTGCGCGCTAATCTCGTCGGGCCATGAAGGGAGAAAGCAAAAAGTGAAGCTGAACAAAAGAACGCGCGTAGATGCCCCCTGATGGAAATATTTTGCCGAAATATTCTCTCAATTGATCCCATTTCATTAATATACACAGTTTTCTCTCGCCTTGACAACTCATAATATTTGTCTTTGGTCGTTGTTGTTTATTTTTATTGTATAATATATATACTGAAGAGAATCTTCAAAACCGAAAGGTTTGATTTAATATTTGAAGAATAAATCATTCATTCTCCATTGAGATCTCTCATACACGAGTAACTCGTTAAATTCACCGGTGACCCCAGCTCAACTTTCATCTGTAGAAAACACGACTAACGAAATACGGCATCGGTTGCCCGATAAATTTTCACTATCGACAACTCTGGGAAGGGGAGTCGATTCCTTCCGTGTAAACAGAATAATTCAAAATTGAAAATTCGGTCTTCAAATCTTCCCGGCGACCACGGAGGGTTAAAATCCTAAATGTGACTTAGAAGAAATTAAAATTAGAAAGGTTAAAAGTAGAACATTAACTTCAAGGTGCGTCATCTTCAATTGCAAAGTGTCATCTTTCCGAAAGGTTAATCGTTTTCTAAAATGACAGATATGTGGATAACATTTCCATCAATATGTTAACCTCTTGCCTTACGATTTAAGTTCCGATGGCGCGGGCCATAAGTGACTGCAAGGTCGATCACACGTCGAGCCATTTACGATTTGGTTCGAAGTTGTGCAAATCGCAGACGTCCTATGATTTGTAAATACATGTGTAAGGTACAATTAACTTTACTTTGCAAGATGTCTGATAAATAATTACGATCAATGTCCGGATCATTGAACAAGAAAGATTTATTGTTTTAAAGTGAATAATAAATTAATAACATTTTTATTTTAAATTCTAAATAAACTGATATTGAAGAATATCATCGTCTGAATAAAATTTACAAAAATTTAATAATCTTCGATCGTATGATATCTTTCAAAACATGTTGGTACATGTAATGTCGCGAGTAGCCTGATCAGCTCTACAACGTCTCTGATACGACTTGTTGATGTTTGGCCCGGTCGACATACCACGTCTCTAAGACGACATTATAAGCTAAGGGGTTAAAATTGAAAAAGATTCCTAAAAAATGGTTTAACAGGCCTTGAGAAGCTCTTGGAAGTTCATACGCTGTCCGGAAACGATGAGTCGCCGCAGCACAGGCCGAAGCACCGAATAACAATATTTCGCGTGTATCGACGCGCCCCGTTAGCGCCGCGATCGATCAATTTGGGCGTATTAGAATCGAACGGCGCATCATCACAACAGGTGGTGATAATTCACAGTTACGCCGCGAGGGATGCGAGTGTAGCGATTTCAATTATCGGCGATGTGTTCGTCCCGGACAATAGGCGCACACGGACTGTGCTCGAATGCGCGGATGTAGCGGTCAGCAAATGGCTGCGCATCATTTGCGACGACGAGTCGCGTCAACTTCGCCCGGTGTGAATTACCGTATCCTTTGCATCAGTTTGCTCTCAATCACACGTCGCAGAAGAAACTCGGCAAAGTCCGAAGAGAAGGATCCTCGCCCCGTTGATCCCCCGGGTAGGAAGCAAAAGGCCTTTTAGCTGAATCTGTCGGACGGAATTAGTTTAAATCAATAATTATCAAGAAAATGATGAAAGTGTTAATGATGACAGTAGAGGTTCACTAGAAATTAGTGGTGATCCCGTTTTGAAACGTTCTTACACACGGAGAGAAATAATTTTGCTGCAATAAAATTTAATTATAACCAAATTAGTCAGATTAAAAAAAATTCTACTGAGTGAAGTTGTTTCTTTTTTAAGACACGTTAATTTACTATTAGAACAGAATAGTGTTTTCCTACATTTACAAAATAATACAGCGAATAGGAATTAGTACTCTAAATCGTTTTGCTATCCGTGTGGTAGCCGACAGATTTTACCGCGACAGCACAAAATTTGCTGCGCCAACAAATTATTTCTCTTCCTATATATTATTTCTTTTATTGTATTTTAAACTATAGCTTATCCCTAATATCTTATTGCTAATTCCCTATATTTAATTCCTTATTCCTTTCATAGTTTAAAACGAACAAAAAGAGAGGTAGAGAGATGAAGAAGAAACCGCGCAATTTTCTCTTTCCGATATTGTTTGTTCCTTTGTTTTCTTTTGAATCTTTTTTTCAATTTCGTGCCGGTCGAATTTTCTGTCGCGGGCCACCGTCGGTTAATTATTCAGATATTTAGGGGTAACTAGCGGAGAAGATGACGAGATTTTACAGAAGAAAAATATTTACCTGTTGATTGTACAGTCGACAACTCGACGGTGACAACAGTCGCCTTTGTAACGCGCGCGCGCGGAGTCCCGCAAAATGATATTCCTTTCATATCGCGGTGGATGAAACGTATGCACCACGGTGGATAAACAATTTCACGGCGATGGCGACGCAAACATGAAAAAAATAAGTCGGTTGACAAAAAAGCAGTGTGTGCGAAAGGGCAGAAACTCTTCAATTAGCGGGATAAAAAGAAAATGATCGAGCAATTGAGAAACGCCGCGAAAAGCTACGTTTTTTTCGGCATTATCGCACCTTGTTGATTCCGCAGAAAAAAGAAAGTCAGCTACCTTCACCTTCGTTAAAAAGAGTTCTCTCTGCATATAGATTCTTTTTGTGAGAGTGCGAACCCATGTTTTATATTTCTCAAAGTATCTTTGACCTTTTTATGTTAGATAAAAATGACAATGGGTTTTTTTCAACTGTCCTTAGTTGCATTTTCTGTAATTAAAATAAGGTAGTATGCACAGTTGACACTTGGTTGTGGAGAGAGAAGAGGAGAAAATATTCTCTACGTTTCTTGGAACGAGAATGCACTCGAAGCGACAACGGAAATTCCGGAGATACAAGAATGAAAAGATCTTTTGACTCGAGACTTCTAACTCAAACTCAGATTGTATTCGTAATTCGTACAAATGAATATTCCCATTGGTACAAGTGAACTTGCTTCAAGTACTTTAGATTCACTCTTTAGTGTCGAATGAAAATATTCTTCTAAACGGATAATTCTTTCTACACAAGTGAAAAATCATTAGAATTCAAATGACTGTCACGTTACTTTTCGAATAGAATTTCCCAGAGAAAAATTTAGAAAGCAGAAACAAGACAGTGTTCAAAAAATGCAACTACAATAAACTGTCTTAACATATTAACTGCCATGTAATTACTTTTTTAGACAGCACATATCATTCGAATGCATTGAACTTATACTGGATATATATAATATATTGGTAATATATAATATTTTTTGTATCCTTTCTCTCGTATATTCTCAAGATGAAGGACCAAAATGGTCAGTGATGTCTCATTTAATTATCGAATGTTATATTCTGGGAGTGACATCTGCATTTTTTCTGCTAAAATAATTTAAACATTCTGATGACGAGAAAGATGAGCATGAAATTACTTAGTATAAATTGTTTTATATCTTGTGTAATTAATATATTGTTTATTCTGATCATTATAATGTTTGGTTAAAAATCTGAGAGCGATCAATATCACTGATTCGCGCTAATATATATTCGTAGCATATCTTTGCATTGTTTTCTTGCCAGCAAATATGTCATTACAATATCTGGTGTGAATAACATAAGAATGTATTATAAACGCATTCTATAAAGATATCATCAGGACTCATTGACACCATAAATTTTTAATCGATCATTGAAGTCAAGTAAGAAGAGTCGCGCATTTTTTGCTCTTACAACGAAATAAATGTATAATCTATTGAAAGGAAAAAGGAACAGCATTGGTTCGTTCTAAACGAACAGACTTGATGAGTTCCGGAATGTTGAACGTATCGCACCGTTTAATCCGGTCGATCATCTTATTCCGATGACATCATGACGCGATCGAAAAAAAAAACACTCGAAAGCTCCGAAAATGTTTCACTCTCTCTCAATGCGCTCTTTTAACTTACGCGCATCCCATCGCTCCTTCGCAGGAGGAGTAATAAGCCGGGGGATAATCCGCGAGTGATCGCGCGGGGGTGTGGTGGTAGCGGCAGCAGGGGCAGCATCCGTGCGAAGCAGGTGGCGCTAACGCAGGGGCCGAGATCGCGAAGAGCGAGCTGAAGCCAGTCAGTTCCGCGCCTCACGCGTGTGCGCATCGTTCGGACCGTTTGTGTCGTATATCGCGGACACGACATATCTCTTTCTCTCTCTCACGCGCGCGGAGATTGTCCGTCTCTAAGAGGAAGAGAAAGTAGCTACCGTTCTCTCTCTCTCTCTCTCGCGCTGTCGACTCGCTACGACGAACGTTGATACCGGTCTCGCCGCACACGCTTTCTGCGATCGATTCGCATTACCCCTTTTTTTTCCCGATCCTCCTCTCTCTCTTCCTTCTCCTCCTATCGTCCACAGTCACTCACGCACATACGCACTCACCCCCTCGCATCCCCGGAGGGCGCCGGCCGAGGACGATGTCGAGGATGTGAACCAGGAGACACCTGGAGCGAAGCGTATTGGTCGCCAGTGCGATGGCGCAGAAATGGTAAATACACCGTTTGTCATTCGTGCCTATTTTAATCGAGAAACGCGCGGCTTCGCTCCTTTTCTCTCTTTCTTATTTTCCTCCTTCGAGTTTCTCCTTTGCATACATGTTCTTTAATCGCTTTATCTCGGAGGTCGCAGGTGGTCGCCGGCCTTCCTTTCTCGTTTTTGTAGCCGTTCGGAGAAAAAAAAAGTGTTCGCAATCGCTCACTACCGGCATTTTGTCGCAAGAAAGACAGATTGGACGACACTTGTTTCCTTCTCAGAATGCGCAATGCTCTTCATAGACTATCGTTCTTTTTCGCGTTGCGAAATGTGTAGGAATAAATAAGGATGTAAGGACGCGACACGGTGGGTACGGTAAACTGAGACGATCTTTCTCGCAGGATTTGAGACGCGTGAAAATTGTACGAGATTATTCCACGTGAATGTACACGATCGCGCATTTACACGATTATAAAAAGGTTACCTGTGCAATCCTGCGAGATTCGTGCTCAAAATAAACGACAGTTTAAATTTTAAAAAGACTCGCCGGAAACGGGAGAACGAAAGCGGGAAATAGGAATAAAGAGAGAGAGAGAGAGAGAGAGAGAATTAGACCGGTAAGAGTTAAAAAATTTAACAAATAAACCATTGGAAGATTCAATGTACACACACACACACACACACACACACACACACACACATATATATACACATTAGCGGATGTTACTTGAATGAAAATTAGTATATTAATTAATACCTCATTTAGGCGACGCCGCTAATTCCCGCTAATATCTCGACCTTGCGCACCAAAATTCCCTAATGAGTTTTGGCAAGTAGTTCGTATTAAACTACGGCACTATCGCGACGTTAAAACCCAAAGCGGCCTTCCCCCAATCCTCTTTTTTCACGATGGTATTACAGCGAAGAAGAGAGAGAGACTGTAATTTATCGAACGGCTAATTGATAAAGAATCGCCAATCCGAGATTAGTTCATTCGGATTGTCGGTATATTCACGCAAGTAGTGGTTGTCGGTCGGCCACGCGGTTAGCTGTAATTAAGCGAAGTTTCCTCCCGTATACAAGTCGGAGAAGTCGTTTGTTTCGACTCCTTCAGTCGTCTCTCCGTCTTTCACGTCTTCGCAGCTGCTGTTTGAGCAGGGCTGTTCACTTGGAGAATTAATCGATAAACACACACGATCTCGCGCGAATATACGAATATGTTTGCGAGATCTCTATACGAAGTCATCATCGCCACGTCGGCGATCAACAATGACTTGCTGGAATGCATTTCCGTACGCCCCCTTGTCCCTCTCGTTGCCACCGATGACGCCACATTGACATGACACGCTCGGCCACCCATTCGGAGTTAGATAATTAACATCCAGCCGTGCGTTTTTAATCGAATCCGCTTTTGTTGGACGCTTAATTGGCGCACGTGTTCGAAATTCATCGTGGTTACATGAAACCAAGCCAACTCCATGTCGGGGATTCCCTCCTAACCTTTGACCTTCGGAGTGATGTATACATACACATGTATATATATATATATATATATATATATACACATACAGGGTGTTCGGTATGTTTCGTACGTCTGCTCGTGTGCAGATAGAAGAGGTTAAATTGGTAGAAAAAGTAGACTCCGCGGAATCTGTGTTTTCTTCGCGTCACTGCGTCTCATAGCTTTGGGCGAAGGAACGCGACGAATGTCACGGTCGAAGACATCTTTCTTTCTCGATGTTTGGCCTTCTCGTGCGTTCATCAGCTCAGATAGAATAATTAATTCCTCATCATTGCGAATTTTGCACAATGACTGTTCTACTCGTACACCATGGGAACCGAGATTAGATTGGAACATCCTGTACAGAAACGAATAAAGCTGTTGTATCAATAAAATTGATCAATAATGCCATAACTGAAGTAAATCTTCTTGATTCGATAGCGCGATATTATTAATACATTGAAATATTATACACTGTTTTAATAACTCGAATATTAATTACCGAAGATTTACTTCACTTATATATAGACCAAAGCTATTTATGCGTTTTTTTTCCACAAATTGACTTTAATCGCATATATATGTGTATGCTTGCGACGCGATGCCGCCGCAGAATCCCACGAATGCATTAACATCAAAGTGAGCTTGAAAAAGCGAGGTCCCCGTTTCCACCGCATGATAACTTAGTTTAAAATTTTCGCACAATAGAGACTTACAAAAGCGTTCGGATTTTATTGCTCCGTTTCGCTCTCATTCTCCTTATCTCTCCTCACGGTCGACGTTGCAGTTCTCCGCGAATGTGCTTAACGATAAACAGATGATTATGAATTAACTAACAGCTGTTGCGATGTGCGATTCGACGTTTCACGTTGTTTGGCGAAGTTACACTGCGGGCGATTCGTAATACGGCGAGAGGTAAAATAGAAGATTCGATTTGCAGCCGTGATTCGTGCCACAAGTGAGTCTCGCGACACACAAATTGATAAATCTCTCGGCATGAAATACGAAGCACACCGCAGAAAAATGATCGCGTGAGACTCAACACGACACTTCGAAATGGCTCTCGCTGCAAATTATTTTTGCCGTTTAACACTAAGCGAGAAGCGCATTTAACTCACAATTTTAACGTCGGCAGAGACGCCGTATACTAACAAAATGTCTACCGCGCGCACGGGAGGGTTAAGTTTTCTGATTCACGTCTGTCGTGAAATTCCGCGGCTGAATGAAAGAGTGACTGTCTGGAAATCCGTCGGCATTTATTTAAATGGAGAGAGACATACATATAACGTGCGTGTCGTATATAAATTCGAGTGAAACATTTTCGGAGCAAATGACGGATGTGTCAATCCTCTTGAAGCTCCTTTTCCTCCCTCCCTCTCGTTCTCTTTCCTCGCATCTGATCGTTGATAGCGCCGACATGAATAAGTCGTATCAGAGACGTGGTAAGTCGACCGCGATCAGAGACGTTGTAGAGCTGATCGGGCTACACGCGACATGTACCAACATGTTTTGAAAGATATCATACGATCGATTATTAAATTTTTGTAAATTTTATTAAGACGATGATATTCTTCAGTATCTGTTTATTTAGAAATTAAAATAAAAATGTTATTAATTTCTTATTCACATGAAACATAAACTATGAGATGCTTCGCAAATTTGTGCAATTGAAGATCGCGCGAGGAGAAGTTCATCTCGAAGAGTAATAGTCCGTAAAACATATGGTAACGATTTATGAGACATCCTTGTTCAGTGAACGGACTATTAATTTAAAGTTGACTTTAATTCAAGACTAATCTCACCGGGTTTGCGGCCGATGGATAGCGTACCGAAATGTTCCTTCGTGGGACGTCGATTTTCAACGCACCGAGAGTACGACGAGCGCGAACAACAAACGTAAATTTTTACGAGTGCAACGTAAAACATACCGAATCGAGGTCACTCCGAATCGTCAGCCGCTATCACCTCGTCGATTTTAATGAATTAAATCGTGAACGACGCGTGCGCGATATCCAGCCGCGGCAACGGTGACAATTAAAACGTCTTGGAGCGAGCCATGTGTTTATCACTGATTAATTTTGCAAATTGCGGATCAATCGCGAGCCGTTGCTGGCCAGCTATCGGCTTGATACCGCGATGAGAATTTCTTTTGACGGCCGCCGTCACGTGACTTCATTCTGCCAGTAAAATACTCGTCGATAGTTTCCAATTTGTACATTATAAGGTATTATACGTAGTAAAAAACATTTGTGTTAGAATTGATCCTTATATAAAAGGTTGTGTTAAATTTTCAACATATCCGTGTGTTAATTTAACATATTGTGTTTATTTTATGTTGATATTCAACATGTGTTAAAGTAATATATTTTATACTTCTCAGTGTTGATTAACATATTATAGAGATTAATTTTGTGTTCATTTTTAAACATAATATTTGTGTTACTTTTTAACATGTTCACTTTGTGTTAACACAAAAATTTGTGTGGACTGTTTGGGACATGTATTAAATTTAACACACATTTTTTTAACGTGTATAATGTAATTATCTAGAATACTTCTCTTATAATATATAAATATTATGAATTTAATATTTACTTATTTATTAGAACAACATAGACGCGCGCTACACGAGCGCTCTATTTAGCTAATTATATTATACACGGAAAAAATCTCAGTTTATGTGATTAAATAAAACGCTCTATCAGATTAAAAATCGACTTCTCCCTTTTTTGTCTTCTTTAATATGTTATTTTTAATTTTTAATTTTCTTATCTTCTTTAACACACAAACTGATGAACTGCTAGAATTCACGCAATGATTTGACAGCCGCAAATAACACACGTGAAGCAAGCAGGCACTCAATATCACGAAAAGAAGCGACAGTAATGATTTCGATAATATCGAGTATCAACTTTTTTTAGAGAGAAATTAAGACAAATACATATATCTTTTACAAAGAAAATATGACAATCATTAATAAAAACACAATATTAAAAATGATTATACTTAACTAAAACGGTTCCACAGAGCCAAAGTCTTCTATCCTTTGTAGGGGCTATGTAAAGGTAGCTTCAAGGATTTTTATACAATGATGCTTTCTCTCGTCTCTTTAGAAATATGATCTTAAGCGAGCTTTCGAAATCCGCCGGCAAAAATTGCTAGTTGTTGATTCCTCCGCGAATTATTATTCATTTACAAATCCGTCTACCCACACGCTTCTTCTCCTTGTAATAATCAAACATTTCACGTTTACATGAACCATTTCGTACGAGGGAACAAGAATGCGGAAAAATTACTGGTATATAATTAAAAAAACATTTCACCATTTCGTACGAGGGAACAAGAATACGGAAATATTGTTGGTATATTATTAAAAAAACAATAATTACATTGATTAATATTAATATTAAAGAAAAATAGTAAACCAATAATTTTATCGCGCATTCTTGTAGTCGCGCAGTCTTTTTCCGTATGGAATTTCTGCGCAATAAATATTTTAATTCGCCACGCCGCAACTTCTCGCTTTATACATACGTCTATTCTGACGAGTTTCACCTGTGCTCACGATATTCTGAATGCGGTTGGCGAATGTCCACCATCGTCGTGAATGAAGAGTGGATCGTTGCTCTCCGTTTGGAAATCGTTCTTACGTACCCGCGCGCACGCTTACGAAGTAGCGGAATTTCAACAGGTTGTTGATTTAATGTGCTGCTCTATTATCTTCGCTCTAAATTCTCGAAAGAAGAATCTCTTTCTCTCTCTCTCTCTCTCTCTCTCTCTGACGCGGGCACGAACGCTTACTTCACAATTTTGGAACTTATCGTCAATGTTTCGGAAGACTCGGCGAAGGTGTTTGATTTACGCGCGCCGTTGAGCTTCCTAACTTCGCGGAGAATATTCTCGCTTCCGTTCCGTTACAAAAAAATAAACGGGAACAAGTTCACGTTCGCAAAGTGCACGGAGAAACAGAAAGAGACAGATAAATGACTAAGTAGATTTATTCAATCCTGCGGTTAGATTCCTTCGGACGCGCAGTAATTAAAATACAAATCCAATGGTTTAAAAAACAGAAAAAGATGGAAGAAATGCTAGTAATAAATAACATAAGCCATCGGAAGAAATTAAAAAAAAAACAATGCAGAGAGAGTTTGATCGATCAAAAACTGTTGGACTCGATTTCCATTCCCACGTATTTCTTGTTTCTCTGCTTTTTCCCCTGCTTGATTTCCGCAATTTTCTTCAAATTCCGCGATGTTATTTTCCGCAAGACCGCAGCATCGTTACATCGAGTTCTTTGTCCATATAAACGATGAAGTCCCCGAACGAGAGAGAAATTCTACGATGTTTGTTAAAAAAAAAAAAAAGAACGAGTACAGCGTGCTTCAATGTACGTTATTTATTACATTTTCTTTCCGCTTTTTCGGAAATATCGTTCCCTGTCCATTTTCCATCGAAGGAATTAGAATGCATAGGTGAGTGCGCGCCATTTTTCCGCCGCGCCATTTTGTCGCGATACTACTTGCCAAAACAATAATCGGCTTTCGCGAGATACAGTGAGATTCGGACGTTTACGCAAGTTGCGCAATATACGACCGTTGCTTTGGTTCGCGTGCAGTATTAGCGCTTCGACCTATCCTGATGCAAATATTGGCTACCTACGGTAGCTATGAACGTTTGGATAAACGAAGCTTCTTCGTGTCTCTGTTTTGTCTTTATAATTCCGCCCGAGAGAAGGCGTGAAAAGAAAAACCCGTGAGCATTTCTCGGCTTAGCGAAACACACCGCTCCGGTTGGCGGATGTCTGCGCGGCATATAACGTTAGGAAATATTTGCAAAAGAGTATCATTTTGCAAATAGAACGCAAATTTTTTATTTATTAATTAAGATGTTTCTATACATGGTCATTTTCAATCATTAATAACACAAAATTTTGCGTGATTGTTTGCAAAATGATGGAGGACTTTTCTATTCAATTTAACCCGTTCTATCTTCACATAAGCGATTGAAAGAAAAATTTTGAGCAACCTATATAACTCTTAGGAACTATTTAACACCACGAGGGTGAGAGGGGATCAATTAGCTTGTGTGACTGCTGGCAGGGATGTAATAGCAATGAGGGAGAGGGGGAGGTAACGGCTATAGGACGTCACATTAGGCACACTTATTTTCATGCCGGATCTAAAGAAATCTAGTAACATAATATGATGATGGCAGAGGGGAGTAATTCCACATATCACATAATATTGGAAGGTGACACTTTATAAAACATATGACAGGGGGGAGGGGGAGGAGTAAAAAGTACTCAAATTTGATGTAACTGTTGAATAGCCCCTCCTTTAATCTTACAATATTGTAAACTATCATTATATCGAGAAATATTTCTTTATAAGGCGACATCCAAGAATGAAGTCATGTATACGTACCAGCGGTCGTTAAAATGTTAATTAACCGAAACGATTAAATTTAATGTCTCGTCGATCATTCAAGGATACGCGAGTGTTCACGAGAGAGAGAGAGAGAGAGAAAGAGAATGAAAATCGCGGCGCGAGATTTTTATCATGCAACGTTTAAAATTCATAACGTAGTCTTTTCGCGACGATTTAAAGAGGGGTAGAAAAATGGAGAGGACGAAATCAACAACCTGTTGAAACGGTTCTTTTTGGTTTGCGTTTGTGCAAACGCCGTGCAGCAACGGCGCGTCCGTCGTTTCACGCATACGATATTCTGAAAAACTCTTCAGGGCAACTGTGAAAGTGTTCGTGCCGCGAAGATACAGAGCACCTTCGTTTGGATTAATCATGTCGAATATACGCGTACACGTACTCAGATAGACTCTGCCCAGCTTTTAACGAATCCCGCGGGACGTACCGCGCGGCGGCGTACCAGCCCTCGATATTCGCTCTACAGGCGACGTGCAGAAGCAAATACGACTTTTACGCCCCATGAATATGCATCGTCACTTAATTATATTCCGTGCGCGCGCGGCGCGTTTGCGAGCGATTTTCTTCTGCAGGTAGACACGAATCTCAAATAACTTGGCGGGAGCGACGGCAGCAGTAGCAGCGTGCGGACGAAAACGCTCGATCATTGATCTTGAAATTCAAGGGCTCGTCCGGAAAATGAGAGAGAGTGTGTGTATGTTAAACGCGATTACTATCGACTCTCATTATTGCGCGCTGTTCGTTCTCGCGCATCGTTCTTCGTGGCGCGCAAATGAAATATTTCCGCGCCAAGCGGAGGAAGCTACTTATCGCTTTACCTGATGTATATCCTGACTTGGAAAAATCGACCGTGAAATTACAAAATGTACGGAGATGTATTTTTGCTTCCGAACGACACAACAATTCGAAACATTCCGCATATAAAAGGACAATGGATAAAACGATTTTGTCGAAAAAATATAACATCAGTTATATAGTCTTGTAGGTCGCCAAATACGATGGTAGTATTTTAATTCGTCTAAAGTCGTAGGAAAATGGTTCCTAAAAATTCATCTTAAAGAAGTCAAAACAAATAACTCTCAATAGTAATGCAGCTTTGGATTGTCTAATTGGAATTTATCTCTGTGTATGGGAAAATGTGAGAAAATTTCTGTGCGAGATCTGCATCGCACAAAAATAATCTAATATGTAAAAACATGCCCCGAGCAGCTTCCATCGCAATTGAAAGCAAGAGAGAGAGAGAGAGAGAGAGAGAACCCGTTGTTTATCGCTTTGCCCAATATGCATGCGCGTCTCTACACGCACGTATTCTGACATTGAAGAAATAATCAATCATTCAACTACGAATCTTATAGCCGCATCGGAGTCTTTCATCCCAAACGACGACTCGAGAAGCGTAACTCGAGACGTTCGTGTTACGCAATAATAGTCGGATGTGCGACAATCCAATACGCCTCGGGCAGTCCTCACTGCAGCCGAACGCGAGCTGAAAATAAATCCCCATCCGCACGGAATATCGACCTAACTGCATTAACTTCCACCACATATCCTCCAGCATAGTACTCCGCATTCAGTGTAACCGCGTTAAGGACAATGAGCTTCTCCGCAGGAAGCTGGCCTCGGCCCTCATTAACACGCCGCTTCAATGTCGACCGTGTGCGCTGTTCGATAAAGAGGGAAAACGAAACTCTCTGCGCTCGCTCGCACTCTTCATAAAAACTGTCCGTTAGACTCTCTGTCGTCTTTGCGCCTCTCTCTCTTTCTATCTTTTAGCGCGAACTTTCTTCGCACGACTACCAGAAACTCCTGTCTTCTTTTCCCCCTCCTTCTTCCTCACCCTTTCTTTTTCTGTCGTCACATTTATCCCTGTCGCTTGTTTTCTCTCTCTCTCTCTCTCTCTCTCTCTCGCTCTTTCTCTCTTTCTGCTTCTCCTTCTTTCTCTTTGCTTCTTTCTTTCTCTCATCCTTTCTTCCGAACCCTCTTACTTATGCTCAAGGTCAACTACCAACGGAGGATGCGTTACCATAGCGACGCACGAGCCCAGCGTGACGTGCCGCCCATTTCCATCCCTTTCCCGTCCGCGACGCACGTGCCTGTGCGTCCTCCCGATGCTGGGCGGCATGGCAGCGGTGTCCTCGCTGAAGAACGAGGCGTTGCATAATTTCGACAATGCCTCGGCGAGCACGTCATGCGTCCGACGAGGGTTGCTAACGGTACAAGCAAGTTAGACATCGTCTCAGTCGACGATAATTTTGTACCGAACGGTGTAATGTAGTCCATACGTACGTACGTACATATATACATACATCTATATATATATATATATATATATATATATATATATATATGTACATATATATAGCTGGTACTCTCAATTACTGGTGGCAATGTAACCGAGGCGGGTTGTCACGTCGTATTGTGAGTGCGAACACGCCAATACGTAAACCACAAAATTGCATTTCCAGAGATTACGCGGGAGGACGCTGAGTCGTATTGTTCGCGACGGTTTGACGGAAAAAGCGTTCTCGTCGACGTTACCGACGTCGTCGTCGCTGTCGATCTCATCGCTTGCGCGGCTATTCACGAAGAACATCGATCATTGCGGGAAATATTCAACATGTCTGCTGTTTTACGTTGATTATACAAAAGTATTTAAACTGTACCTAACTAATGATCAAATGACTAAAGATATGATGAGGAAAAGATTTAATTCGAGACATACACTGAGAAAATTATTTGGTATTTGTAATTATAATCATATAGTGAAAATGTTATAGCATTAGAATCACCACTTTTGTAGCAAGTGTTGCTATAATATTAGTGCTAATAATTTTACATGCATATTGCTGTCTCCCACTGCCCCCCCCCCCACAACGTGGGAGAAAGAAAAAAGAAGAGAGTAGATGGTATAAAAAGTTTTTAAAATCAAAAGAGAGAGAGAGAGAAACAATTAGGGGGTCTAGTAAAAAGTAAAAAATTAAATATATCCCTTTGTAATTGAGAATACCATTTCTGCAGCGATGAACAAAGGGGAAATCTTAGCTCGAACGAATGAGGACGAGCGCTTATCTAATTTAACTCTGTTTTGTGGAGAATAATCTTTGGTCATATCGCATTCAAATTGTACACACAGTAACGGGATTGGAAAGCAAATAGCGGGAAAATCAAAGGAACGCGTGGAACAATGAGGTGGACGAATGGTGCTTACGCAGTTTAAGTTACGATCTCGAGCATGTCCGAAACTCGGGACGAAAAGCTTCGGTACACGTCGATGCGGGAGAGCTTTAACGGCTTATTTCGTGAGACTGTAGGGTTGCTCGTATACCAGTGTATGTATACGTGTTAGTGCACGTACGTACATGAACTGAGGCTCTTAAAACTCATGCGGGCGCATAAATTCCACAAAGGTCACGCGTAACCGGCGGCATAAAAAATTTAAGGAATCGTGCCATCGTACGTATTCATTTGACGGTTACATCAAAGGAGAGGACTCGCGCGGGTAATGCGTGACGGAGGATAAAAAATATCGAGTCTCGTTAGGAGCGAATAAATAAACGCGACAGGAATAGATAGATGGATATACAGGGTGTCTCTCATTATAATCTTTCGACGCAATTATCTCTCGAATTATTTGTTGTTCGGAAAAATGTTTTAAATAGAACTTACTCTTTTTCGCGGGGGACACAATCTCATCTAGGTAAAAATGCCTCCGAGTTTTTAACCTCTTCAGGGATGAATTTTTAATTTTTGATTTATAATGATTATTTTTAAATTTCAAAAATTTTTGTAATTATAAATAACGGTAATTTTTAAATAAAACTAAACGTATATATATGTGTCAATATCCCTGAAGAGGTTAAGATGACTTTCATTTTTTTAACAAAATCATATAACTTTTATTTTATACAAATCAATTTGTTCATTCTGTATACAAAAGTATTAGGATAAAATCATCGAAAAGTGAATACTTTTCGAGATATTTTAATTTTTATTCTAATATTTCTCAGTACAAAAAAGATATGAAATATAAAGTATTCGCTTTTTGATAACATCACCTTAACATTTTAACGAGTTGAATCGATCGCTATAAGCAAACATAGAGAAACCATAAAAGAAAGTTCATTATATTTTGCAAATACATCGATACACTAGTGTCGAAAAATGAATTTTGATTTATGAGATACTTCATATTTTGTACTGAGAAATATCAAAATAAAACATCTTGAAAAGTATTCACTTTTCGATGATCTTATACTTTTATACATCGAATGAAAAGAGGAGTCGATTTGCATTAAAAAATAAAACTATATGATTTCATTAAAGAAAAATGTAGGTCACTTTGAAATCTTGGAGGGACCTCCACTTAGACTTGTGTCCATGATGTCTTCCTCGGAATAGAGTAAGTTCTATCTGAAATATTTTTTCGAACAACGAATAGTTCGGGAGATAATTGTGTGGAAAGATTATAATAGGAAATCCTATATATAAGATAGGTAGATATGCTGAGAAAAAAATTTGTTGATATTTGTAACTATAATCGCGTAAGAATTATAATCAGGAGAACCAGTTGTTTTTTTTTAAGTGTTATTATAACGTCAGTGATAATAACACTTTACTACTACTACTATTTTTGTGGTTTAAACCATAGGAAAGGTATAATTGAGTAACGAAAGTAACTATACTTTCTCTCAGTATACACATTCCGTGGTTTCACAGTGAAATATACCACTCATGGGCCAGACGCGTTCACAAACTCGCGGAAGCTTTTTTTTCCGTCTTGGAATACATATTTTCAGAATTAGCTAGAAAAAAAAGAGACGCGATCCTATCGACTCCGTTGCGAATACGACTGTCCGACGACAAGATTTGCGTTCGTTCCTTCTTCCGTCGCTTTTTGCGCGCATTTGCGATTTATTCAATTCGATATATATGTTGTATTCAATTGTTGTTTAGACTAAATCATACACTAAGCTTCAAAAGAAAGCCTTAATATTTAATTAACGTTAATTCAGCTCGAGCTCGTTAGAGTCTTTTTAATCGTTTGCATCGTGTCTGGGATACATTATGACTATTGGTTATTCTGTTATTTCGACAGTTTGACATATCGAATAATATATAATATTGCATCACATCAGACAAGATGAAAACGGTTAGAAAGAGTTTTGACCCGGTAAACATTGAGGTTTCATCGAAGTTTAATGTCCTCGGCGAGAAAATGAAATCTAATCGAACGTTCATTTTTAGCCGATCGTAGGTATCGTAGTATCAGTGTAGATATCAGCGGGTTTATATTCGGCAAATAATTGGCGAGGAGCACGCTCAAATCGCAGCTTTTTGCACTGTTCAATTCGAAACGTCAACATTTCTATGCCCGCCTGTCTCACGGCGCGTTGAACACGTGCCATTTGATGGTCTGCACGCAACAGGCGCATTTACTGATTGCCAAAATTTTCAGTCATTTACACGTGTCCCTCAACGAGCCAAGTCGGACGTAGTGCAATGAATTTCTCTCTCTTTCTCACTCGCTCTCTAAATAAAGCTACCGCGAATCAATCTCAAGCATCCCACTTCCTCCCTGCCTCGCAGTATCGTGAGTCGCAACGTCGATTAAAAATCAATCAAGCTTATAACTTTTCTTGTCCCTCCGTCCTTCTCCTCCTCCGGCCTGCTTTTTTCTTCCTTTTGTATTGAAGAAAATTAATACATTATATATATATATATATATATATATGTGTATTGCGTAAAAGATTCGTATGATCGCGCTGCAGGTGTAATCAGGCAATGAGGAGTGAGAAATATAAATTACACGTTAGCTCTTTTACGAGCGCAGAGATGCAAACGGTATGAAAATGCGCGTTCACGAACCTCTGCTAAGAGGAGGAGTTAAAGTGGTCCCGTAAATAATTACCGAACTTTCAGACTCGACGCGTTTCTTGCCATTCGAATACGCATTTTTCTCGCCGTTTTCCTCCCTTATCGCTCGCTCGATGTGTCGTGGATGTTATAATTTATTTCCGCGCGAAACGACGACACGGCGATACTATCGAAGCGTGCACGAGAAGCGGCGCGTTTTTTCGACCACCACCCAACCACTCACTCATTCACCACTCATTCACCCACTCGCTCACTCACCTATTCTCGCAACTCGAGAGGTTTTCTCGGTGACACGGAAAATTCGTTCGGAAAATTCGGGGGCAATCAACCTTCTCGCGCGCAAAGTCCATCATGTATTAGAAGACGCGATACACGGCGACTGGAATTCAAAATACGCGTCGGCGAACACGCGAATCTGTTTAGTTATCGAACGCACCGGGAAATTATTCGTTTTCATCGCGGCGGCTGTTAACGGCGATTCCGTCAAGCTTGGCGTGAGTACACGTGACGAATATATATATATAATATATACATACATATAATCTATAAAGATATGTATAATAAAGATATATTACATGAAATATTACATGGAGAAAAATAATTTGCTGTCAAATTTTATGTTATTGCAGTAAAATGTGTCAATTACTATATGGACAGCAAAACAATTTGTTGATAACACTAATTGCCATTCACTGGATTATTTTGCTGAATCTACAAATTATTTTGTTGTGAAAACAAATTAGTAAATATAGGAAAACATTGTTCTAACGGCAAATTAACGTGTTTCATCCTGAAGGAGGTAACATTTGCCAAACATTTGGTGAAGTGGTTTCAAGTAAATGATTAATATGACCAAATCATTTGGTTGAAACTATTTCACTGAATGTTTGGTAAATGTTGCCAAATCCTTATTTCAATGTAAAGATAAAAAAATAAACTTTATTTCTCTGTGAAATTAACCTTATATCCAGTACAAATAAATTTTTAAGTATTTTTTCTCAGTGTAAACATATTTTTATCTATTTATCGTCTCTGTGCCAGTCAAACTTACGTCATGAAATGTTACGTTAATTATCGAACGTTATACTTTTCTTCAAACTGATAAAAACACTACGTTCACCTGCTGTTAATTTTCCGCGGATATTAATCGCTTATTAATCACCCGATCGGAAGGTTGCCGATGATGATATTTTGCCAATTTTTTGCCATCGACCAAAGATATCGGCGGTTATCAGCGATAATTTATCTTCGAGTAGGATTGGGCAGCCTATCACCTGATACAGGATCTCCTGATCTCTACAGCGCGAAGATGTTTGCGAAACCTTGCTGGTGACTCGGAAAAATTCTGCTCCCGACGGCGCGGCACGGCGCCTACGTCGCGTTGCACGACGACAATAGCAAATCGGCATTAACACCCTGCGGTCACGTCTCCTTCCCCAGGATCAAACCTTGGCGCGTCGCACGGTTTCTCGAAATCATCTTCCCGGCCGAGTTAAATTATTTGCGCGAGTTCCAAGACACCGAACATTAATTCAAACGAAGCGAACGAACCCTCTTCCCGCGTTTCGTTGCCGAGGAGAGAGAGGTAATATCTCGGGAATTTTCAGCTCGTTCCATGCTCGTTCCTGAGAATAATTTGTTTAAATTGCATGCAAAAAGCGAGATTTGCTCCTCTCGGTGGGAATTCGCGAGATATATTTAACGCAATGATAAAAGTCGTTAATCCGCGCCTAATGTGTAGCGATCGAAGTTGCAAGCCTCACGGGGGGAAGTAAGAGGGATTTAATGGCGAGAAAAATGAGAGGAAAATGATCTACACGCTTCTTTAGTTTCAATGCCAATAGCATCGGCGTTGCCGGTTCATTAGTTCGTTCACGGTCATTCGGGCTTATTTGCAGCCCCGAGGCAACATTTATCTTACGCTTTTTACGGAACTCACGCTCTAATAGAATACACCCTGATTACGCGCTAACCGACATCAAAACTACAGAGTTAACACCATCAGTTTGTCTGCCCATTCATCCGGTTTTCTTCCGCCGTGGAATTCAATCCGCTCTTTGGAGGAAATAAAATGTCTGATTTTCCAGAATCTCCTTAAAATCTGCACGCACGTATGTATTCCACGTAGCGGCTCCACGTTTTCCACTTATCTTGCAAATTTTCATTCAGTTTCTCTCACCGCGTGCAGTTAATTCCGGTGAAATAATTCCATTTCAACGCATGATTATACTCCGCTGAAACGTGAACAATGTTTGATTAAAAAAAAAGAAGGGAGAAGAAGATATCGGTGTTAACACTCGCGTGTCGCGATAATCGTTAAAATAATCAAAAACACGCAGAGAACTTGGGCGGTGGTCGGATTATATCCAGAGGCTCGTAAAAACAGAACGCAAGCAAGCATGATCTCTCTCTCTCTCTCTCTCTTGTTCGCTCGAATCCAATCATACGGGATTTATACGTCGATTACGGGAGCTTAAAGCCCGATGCGCTGTTTGTCCGGCGCGAGATGGCTATCGATCTTGTCGCGATATTATAGCGCAATAAATTTTAATAGGCTCCGTCGAGCATGGCCGTCATTGCGTTACTCTCGCGAATAACCCTGGCAAAAACATCAGCAATTATACGGAGGTGAAGCAGAGATATCAGTCGGTGTAGCGCACTGTCTATCGAGAGAGAGAGATAGAGATTTAGCCGCCGTCTTTCCGGTACACACAAGCCGCCCCCTTTAAACGCCCGACGTTTTAGCGCCGATTGCTTTTTACGCGCCGAACGGGATCGGATGGGATTATTCAGAGCCTAATAATTCTCAAGTGAAGGGACGTGACCTGCCAGAAATAAAACGAGGGGACATTAAAGGGAACCTACTGCCTTTGCCGTTATCCACGTCCTCATCCCTCTTATCCTTCTCTGAACAAGTGGAAGAACGTTCTTCTCGAGTTCATTTCGCGGGAACTTCGGCGGAAATTTTTCACGCGAAGCTCTCTGAGATGCGGTGAGAAGCGCGCTCGGAAGAGAAATTTCCAAAACTCTCCTTCACGAGATCTCTTTCGAGAAAGAGAGAGGAGATGAAAAAAAATCGATTGTATGGATTCGGAGGAACCTTTCGAGACAACATCCGGACGCTGGGCACATTCGGCTCCGTGCAACTCCTACACAACCTTCTTCTTTCCGAGCGAAAGAATTTTTTGACGCTCGTCTTCGCGCCTCCCCCTCCTCTCCTCACCGCAAAGGTGCCGCCGCGGCCTCTCTCGCGAATCTACGCACGACTATTTCATAAATAATCGTTCATCTTTTCCAGATTAGTGTTACCATATGGCGGGCGTGGATTTGATTGCCTTTTTATGTGAGACCCGTCTATATGTGCGAATTGGTTCGCATTTACCGGCTTATTAGGGCTTCCAAGCGCGCATTATTGTTATGGGTTTATTTATCACCTCCTCGCGAATGTTTTATACGGCCGGTAATAGATAAAATGATAATTAGTCGCTGTACGGGCGACAAACAAAAGCTGCTGATTATATAATAATTACTTTTTCGGCGCGACACCTCCTGCGATTATTAATCTGGTCTCGTTCGCGAAAGTTCGGCGAATGACGTTTGATCAATAACGAATGAAGCGTGCTTTTCCCAATGTAAATAACAAGGAGGAGCCTCCGTTCTTTTCAGGAGTTATTCTCGAATTACTAAACGAAAAAAATCGTAACCGAACAGCCGGTGTAACGCGATTGATAGTTTTCGAAATTCCTCCAAACGTGGTTAATCTCATCAGTGACTGTACTGATCGCTTATACATAAACATGTATGTATTACACAACGCATAATCGGCATCTCCCGTCGCTGTAGAACGTTAATCCCTCGAGCGCGGCGTTGCTATTATATCGAATTACATTAAAAATAAAATTCGTTAAAAGATTCCGATTGTACTAAAAATCCAGTCAAAAATTTCGTTTAATTCAGTCAGAATTAAAAATCACGCTTATTATTATTAAATATCGTGTATTTAGCCTGGCGTTAAATCAGACCGACTCGCCGGTGACGTCCAACGATTTTTTCTTTTTTATGTTTCTGAGCGGTTTGAGGAAAAAAATCAGTGTAGATAAAATTTCCATCAATATGCATCCAAAATTTCAAAGGATTCCGAAGAAAATGATTCAATAGATCAACTATGTTCAAAGTTGACCTGAACGAAACCGACACTGTGAACAATAATTTGTTCACGAGACTGTCGTGTCGTAAGGCACCGACTTCGCGCGAACTTCGTTCGATCTTTCGGAGCGCCCTGAGCCGCTGAGAATGGCGGACAATAAATCCGAGCCGCCGTCCTAAAGGAACTTCATTAGGACAGAGCGATCTCGCGGGAAGTCATCCTCCACTTCTCTGAGCGAATAAAAAGGAGTTCTTTCTCACCGTGGAGCATCTCTCCCACGTGGTGCTTCTTCTCCTTCTTCCCCCCGTTTTTCCTTCGCCGAAAGCGTGTGTCTAATCTTAATGGCCGCTATTCAAATATCCTTCCCTCACGGACGTCGAAGCGAACGTCACTCTCGACGCGTTTCACAAACCTCCGAGCTAGCTCTGAGATTTCGCGGCAGCTATCCGCAGGATGTCGCGTCGAGTATTCTTGATGTATAATCGGCTCGCACCGCGGGGTGAAATAATTATATTGCATTATTCGTTCATTATTCGTTTTTCGTGTCTATTAATTCGTACATTAAGCTTCAACAAAGCCAGTTTTTCAGCCAAAATCGGTTTTTCCAATCGTTCCCACCGTGTCGGGATATTATGATAACATAATACGATATAATAACTCTCCTCGATGACAATAACATCACAATCGCTGATCGGTTAAAGTTGTTGATCGCCAAATTAATTTTCTTGTATAAGAATCTTTTTGAACTTTAATAGCATATCAATCGCAATCTACATACATGCAAAATTAGAGGAAGATTAACCATACCGAAGCTGAGATAATTGAAGTCAAAGTTAACACTATTTACACGTATGAAAACAGCTTCCGATATTACGTTTTGAATTTTAGCAACCACTACTCTCTTACGGTTTTGATGAAAAACGAGAAGATGATAAAAGAGACTTGTAATATTGTAAAAAAGAAAATATTATAAAAAAGATCATTGACCGTCTAGATTTTCAGCACATAATTTTTTATAACGATTATTGAAATATGCAGCTAACCTATAAAGATCTGGCACATATTTCCCCTTATGCCTTTTGGTTTAAAGATAGAATGATTGAATAATCTTAAATATTTATAGTCAGTACGTAAAAATGCAAAAATATGGCAATATAATTTCTCTAGTAGTGTGCATTTGTATGCATCCATCAATTCATAAACATACGCCTGACAATTCCAGCCAAAAATGTTACAAAGCGCGGAAAACAATGATTTTTTTATAAGTTTCTAAACATTATGTAAATTTGATTGATATTCTTTTACTATAGTATCAAAGCTAAATACGATAAATCATGTTGATATAAACATTTTTTTCGATTTCTTCTTTATATTGTATTATCTTTCTAACAGTCACGGACCAACTAGCTTCAAAAAGCGCGATTTCTGGGTGAGACGTCTCCTTCGACGCGGCGTCACGTTCCTGAATGAGGACATTAAACAGAGCATGCAGCTCCCGCACGATTACATCCGACCTAATTAATCAACGTATAATAATTAATGTGGTGGGCGAAGCCGCATCAATACGCCAGATTATCAATGGGCACGCCGTCCATAATTGGTGAAATTTAACAGCGAGATATCTGTCTGCTATTATCACTCCGTGATCTTTTGTCAGCCACCGATGGTAATTCACCGCCAGGTAAAATGTCGCGCTTGAGGCGAGAAGCATAGAAATGATACGTTTGAGCAGTTACACTGCGCGTTATAACCGACGTTAGCCACATCTCTCGTCGACGAGCGTTAAGGGAATTCGCGGGAAACGCACGGCGTATCAGTCATTAACACGTACGCAACCTCTTTGTGTTGCGCCCAAGATACCGTAATTATAGCTCGGATGTGCGGAGAGAATCCCTCAGCAAATAGCTGCATCCAAATTCGCGACCCCGAGAGAAAATCGTGAGACGTTCAAATCGAGCTGAGCTAAAGCGACGCTTGAGAAAAAAGTGACTATGTTTGACGTCTCCCCTTCTCCACCTAATGAAAAATAAATGAATAGTAAAGATATTCAAATTATATGTGCTATTTATGTAATCTTCGAAAATGAAACGTTTTGTGCTCTATCCGTTAAGAAATAGAGAATTTTTATTGAGAGAAGGCTCAGGCGAACGGATATTAAAACTTCTTTAAAATGGAAGATAATAGTTAAAACGATTGTGTAAGATAAAGCTAGGATTTATGCGCTCTTAAATCCAGGGGATTTCGATTTTGCAGAAGACTTCTCTCTTGACGCAAAAGAAATAATCGCCGTGAAAGTTTTAGGAAATTTAAATTTCTTCCAAACGAAAGATTATATGTTATTAAAGCAATTATGTAAGATAAAACTATGTGAGATAGAACTCTCTTGACGCAAAAGCTATATAATCGGCATAAAATTGAAAAAGATTTGAAACATTTCTTTGATGGAATATCGTTAAACTATAATTTATGCACTCTTATATATTCAGGTAATTTCAAACTTTAATATCCCTTTCGAATTAATCAGACGAAATAGTTTGGATCCGTCGCTCAAGACGGCTGTTGCGGAACGACCGTTGCCTCACGGACAGTGAGACAATATATTTGGCGCAGTTCACGCTAATCGATGATATCGACCTAGCGTTAAACAATGACTTGAAGGATGAAACGTACTGTAGGGACGGGAAGTAAGCGATTCAGACCGATCGAGGTGTAACGACATAATTCGATCGGATGAACGAGGAGTTGCGTCGCGAAAGCTCTGCAAAGGGACCGCGCGAGAACGAGACGATCGCTTTAACGGGATCCCGGCTAACGAGGCTTCCATGGGGATTTAGATATAACTAGGCATAGCCGCGGTAATGATGCGTATCACTTTGCGTGGAGGATTTCGCGCCTCCCGCTGTGCGAATATAGACTGTATGAACATTCCCGTCGAATCGGAGCGAACGGGGAGGCTGCGAAGAATCCGCCACGAAGAGAACGTACACGCGGAAGGACGATAAGTTCTCCTTCGCGAATAATGCCGGCTCGTTTCCAACTGGCTTTTCTTTCAGGGACTGCGTGGCGGGCGTTCGGTTGAAGTGAAATAAGACGGGATAAAATCAAATAAAGGAGAAATCTTCGCTCGATAAACGGAACTGTCGCAGCGGGGATCCACGCAACTCCGGAGACGCGTAATCGTCGGGCCAATTTTGCGACCGGATTGCTCCTCGATAAACGTGCAGCTTCGTCTCGCGAGCGTTATATCCCACTACAAAGTCGATACACGCTTGACGCCCTATTAATCTTCATAAAGCTTGGCGAGGGGACGCGGTTTGATGTTCACTCCCGAAAGAGAAAATGATATTTTCTTTTTTCCGTGGTTGACGTACCAACCCCGGTAGTTTCAAAACGTACGACGGAGGAAAAGACGAAGAAGGAGGAAATTTACGTTATTTCCCGCGTTGCTGTATATCTTCCCGGCTGTAAACGTGCGATTTTTTCTAACCTTCATCCGTCGCAAGAATGATGTCGCTACGTTCTTTTTCCACAACGGTGATAATGTACTTCGCGGCCGCCGAGCGGTGCTTAACGGTGCGAACATCGAGATTCAAAATGAAATCAGATTTCAGGAGCACAGCTTGAGCTCTCGTTCCGCCAAATCAAATATCGCGTTATTTGCTAACTGGTGGTGTGACACCAATGGAAAGAGAGGAGTTGGAATTAACTTCGCCAAGTTTCTCATTTGATATTCTCCGAGAGCTATAGATGTTCGTTCGGTTGAGAGACCTACTCATTGACCGCATATGATATCTCACATTTTTTATCTCGTCTGTTCAAACGTCCCTTAAGACCGTAAATAGTCACTCGACGGAGAGAAAGATAGATGGAGAGAGGGAGCGAGTGTCAACGTGTTGGAAAGCGCGTGCACGCAAGAGAGAGAGAGAGAGAAGCGAGGATTAAAGATATTAATCTTCGAGACTGGCAGACTCGCGAGACCCGGGCGAGCAAAATGAGCTTGCGGGGATTCATTGTCAGTCCGGTTGTAAGTTCGACGAAGATCCTCGGCATCGAGTAATGACCTTCCATGGGGATTTAGGTGCCCCACACAATTAGTAGCGCGGTAATGACCCATTTCGTATCGCGTAATATCAACCCTGTCCAAGATTACATTCGGGGATTTAAATTATGTATAATATCGCCGGCCATCTAATGCTGTGTCGTTGAAAGGGGACAAATATAAGTACAACATGCTCACGGAGGAGAAAAGAGAAAAGCGCGGGACAAGAAGATGCGTTCTAAAGAGAAAGAATGGAGCGAGACTCACGCGTAAATTCGCGTACGTTCTCGGCTGGGTCCGTTAATTAAAACCGAAAACGAACTTGCGTGTCCCGGAGAAAGCGGGGAGACACGTATCGGGGAAATGCCGCGAAAGTTTATGAGACTTTGCGAGAGAGCGCGTCTGTGCTGGCGAACTTTTTGCACTAGAGGTTCCGCATAATTATGGCGTGTAACTCGCGACGGTAACGCGCGTTATTTTAATATTTACGAATTCGAAACCTCTCCCCCATTCCGTGGAATTTCGGCTAGTAAGCAGGAATTTAATCTTGGCTCTTTCAGCAAATAATGCAAGCTTACGCATGAAATCGCGGCAGTCAGGAGTGAAGAAAAGTGCAACCTTTTTACGTTTTCTTTTTTTTTCTCGAAATATACCTTTATTCGATCCTCCTAATTTTTCAGATGGAAAGAATTCACGCTGGATTTTCCGGGTATCTCTCGCGAGCGAAACGACTGTCCTGAAAAATGTCTTCCACAAGATAGGATAGGAACGAGCAATTAAGATAGAGAGCGATTTCAGAATATGCAGACCGCGTTGATGTACGGCGAAACGCGAGTAAACCAAAAACGTTGCGAAGGCAGCGAGCCGCGGAAAAGGTGTTCTTTGCCGAAGAAAAAGTTGGCGGTTACGAGTGGGCGAGGGAAAAATACGACGGTGGCGAAAGCGCGATAAAGTAGCTAATTAAGTAGGACGCAAATAGAGTGAAAGAGGGGATGATTCACTCGGATGGAAAGCTTCCGTGTTATACAATGGTAACGAGCTGCGTGCTCGCCATTCTTACCCCGAATTACCCTCCGCCTTACGTTCGCAACCTCCTGAAAAAAACTCGGTTCCCGCATGGGTTCCCCCCGCATTGATATCCCGTGATAATCTGATGCAAATCGTCGGCAGATTCCGGAAATTGGCTCGCTAGTTATTCATCGTGCGTTGCGCTTAGACGCGTCTCTCGCAATTTCTTACTTGCAACCGTGCTGATCTCGAGTCGCGACGTTTCTCCACCGGAAACATTTCACGCGTCGCTACTCGAGCGCCAATTTTGCGAATGATCGTGTCCGTTCGACGATTCAAATTACATACGCGCGTTTAAAACAAACATAATCCACGAGTCATTCGAAAGCACCGCCTACGATGTCTCGCCGTTAAAACTGGCGTCACGTTATTACAATTTATGCGTGTCGATTCACCTTGTCGTTAAATTTTCGAAAATACAGTGCTGAGAGAGACAAGTCTTTGTAATTGCATGGTGAAATAATTACACAAAGCTGAGAAAAATTATAAGAGGAACCGAGCATGGCCGTTAAGTGATAAAGTGGAGGAGGGAGAATAAAGATCGTGTGTGGGAAACATACTGAATTTTGTTCGGACAGATAATACGACAAAACTTCCACAACTCTTAAAAACGGCACGCACAGTGAGCGGGCCGCCGAAATAACGTCATTTAATTGTCAAGAGCGTGCGAATGAAGCCTCCGAAAGACGGTGCTCGCACATTCCGGCAGATTTATACAGAGGGGCGCATAAATCCACGTTGCATGCTAGCGTGCAAATTATCATTTAGACACACTTGATAATACTCTCGCGCAACACCCTCTCCCCCGATGCATTCGAATCACGTTGTCCCATAAATCGAAACCTATGCGGGCTTATGCTGTATTTACAGGTTGCGAGAGTTACTATAAATCCGTCCGTGTTCGCACGTGATTCTTTAATCGCAGCCAGTTCCGCGACGCATTTATAAATGTTGCGCTCGTGCCAGCATAATTATGGATCGGAATGAAAAACAATCCGCGGCGAATAAATAATCCGCGTGTATAAACATATACACGCATAAATTGTAATAACGTGACGCCAGTTTTAACGGCGAGACGTCGTAGGCGGTGCTTTCGAATGACTCGTGGATTATGTTTGTTTTAAACGCGCGTATGTAATTTGCGGAGACGCACAAAGTAGCGGCAAAGTAGCGAGACTTACGCCCGCCGACATTGTATCACGTCCGTATTTCGCCGGCGTGATGGTAACGAATAATCGGGACACAAATAAATAAAAGATAATAATTGAGACACATGCAGGTTCCGTTCTGCTTGTCATTGTGTAAAATACGGCTTGAATGTAGACGTATGTAGGGGAAATTCTCCCAGGTTTTCTTTTTTAAATAAATCGCAAACTATCGAAGATAATTGAAATTAGTTTCCACTGGGTTGCAATGGCAAATGATTTTTGTAATGAGCGGATTTCGTTTATCTAGAATAGATTATATTTTTGAAGGTAGATTTTGGAAAAATAATACGGACGGATGAAACAGAATATATCATTTGCCGGATTATTTTGCTGAATCTGCAAATTTGCTGTAAGAACAAATTAATATGTTCTAAAGAAACAAATTCACTCAGCAAAATTTTTCTATCCTAGCAATAAAACTGTTTCTGCTCTAATTACAAATATATTCGTTAATTTGGTTATGTCAACTAAATTTTATTGCTGTTACAACGAATATACAGCAGTAAAAAGATGGTTTCACTACAACGGCAAAATTATTCTTCTCCGTGTGGTTGCGAACGAAGAATATCTCCGAAATCATATGGGAAAAATGTTTCAGACAAAGGATTTATAGTATTTGAAAACTATGTATTTAGATTTTTCAAATATGTCATTTTGATGAATTCACATGACATTTGTGAAAAATTTCAGTGCCGAAATACGGGGAATATATCAAGTACCATATAAAGATATTTCCTGAAACGTAAAGGTATCCGCTCGCAATCAATGTTATCGAGTTACCGTTGAGAGGTTGTTTCAACGCGTACCAGAAAACACGTATGAAAAAATACGTGTCTTTTGCTTTCCGCAAAATGTATCTAACGCCTGCGAAACTCGTCGAGGGGAATACTTTCGTGTGCTCCCGTATATTTTCTTGATAGAAATGTTTCGAAAGTCGCCGCTGGATTATTCCCCGCTATCTGCAGGTTGATGCTTACAAACACCTCGGCAATAATAACATCGGACCGTAATAATCGTGGTAACGGCGCTCGTCAATCGCGCAACGTTACGCAACAGCGCGTAAGCCGCATGTAACTCACGCATACATCGGTCGCAAAAAGCGGTCGTTCGGCGGGGAAATTTATGGCATCGGGTCGTCTTCGCAAAACTCGCGAGAATGTACACGCCGGCGTAGATGGGTATACGCACACATCGGCGGCATAAATCCATTTCTGCCGACAAAGCCGCGCGTTGTAAGTCGACGCCGGCAACCACGAAAATACGACATACGCACATAGACGAGATTCGTCTGTACACTCGTCTTGGATATTTGTGTACGGTACGTAAAGAACGATGCTAGCGACACGGTCTTTTACGACGATTCACGAAATGGAAAATGTTTCGAGACGCATAAACATACATGCGTATATGTTCGTGAGAATGTTATCGAGAATTATCCGTCTGTTTTTGGTATTATTACCGAAAGCTTCCGATACCGGGAGGGCTGGCTTATTTTGGTAACCGAGATATAAATTCGTTCTCGCGTGAGTAAATTGAGAAATAAAATTATTTCCCTCTTTCTAGCGGAATTGCAGAAAAACTATACTATCTCGAACATTAAAACACTCTCTAAAATATATTGTAGTAGTATATCACTGAGAAGCAGTTAGTAGTCACTAGTGGTATAGCTCTGCAAAACAGTAGAATATAAAGGTCTATTAATAACAGCAACTGTTTTCATCGAAGAATGCAAACAAAGATATTATTTATTATTTATTTATCATAACCACACTCTTAGGGTCAATGGTTTTGCCTGAAATATTCTTAATTATATTTGATTTAATGATTGTTTTAATTTATATCGTATTTCACGCTTATCCCGACAATGGAAACCTCTGGCTTTTAAGTCTGCTACCATATAAACTATACGCCAAATACGACATGATTTAATATACATACGATATGTACAATCGTCGACCGAAGGATTGTCCGCTAATTTTTTTATGAAGTTCGAAACGAATGGTTCAATGAGAGAGTTTATTTGAAAAAAATCCCCAAGAGAGAAGTTGAAACATTTATTTGCGTTCTAAACTACATTGAAAAAATAGCAGATAAACTTTCAATCGGCAATTGTACATATATTTCTGCTACAGGATACGATCAACAATGATTTGCAGTGAATCTTTCACTGGCTGAAATCAGTGAAACATCAACAAAAAAGCCAAGTATGGAAATATTTCCATAAAAAATTACAAACGTGTGTAAATTATTCGACTAAATGATAAAAAAATTGAAAAGTGCATTTTCAACTATATCTTTATTTTTTTTTTAATTTAGTATTTTATATGCATCCCCTTATGCCAATCTAATAAAAAAAAAACAAACGTTATTAATTTATTAATTGAAAAATCCAAGTAACTCTTAAATTGATTATAACATTCTACGCAAATAAAAGTTAAAAACGTTACAATAAAGACAGCAATTACCAAAAGAACAAATGTAAATAATACAATAACGTGTGCGAATACTGTCAAGAAAATTTCACAAAAATTATATTCCAATTAAAAATATGATGTACAACCTTATCAGGTAAATAAAAAATATTAGGGCTTTAGTTTAATTTGCATATACATATATAACGAATACTCACTGATTATCGGCAGAATACTGTTTCACTGATTCATTAGTGACATTTTCATTGATTTGATTTAAGAGACCACGATCGATTATCGACGAGAGACCTTTCTCATTTTGGCGCTCTCGAATAATTTCCCGCAGGCGTCCGAGGACTCTTTTTCCTCCATAAATTTTTTCCCTCACAAATACCGCGACACATAAGACCGCGGTTCGTTCTCCCCTCGTCACCGTCCGTATCGGACAATCAACCGAAACGGTGATCGCGAAACGACCGGCTCGATTGCAAACAATTTGAAATACCGCCGCGGAGGCACCGTGTACTAAAACGGAATATAAAGATTTTTACTCTCGCATCGCGTGGAATTTTACGATTGTTTATACGACCCTAATCTTCATGCGTACGCGAGAACCGCGCGCCAAGCCGCACTGTGCTCTTAGCGCGTGCCATCCAATCAGAAGGCACATGAAAATTAAATTATCCTCATGTATTGTGACGTTGTCAAGCGTTTTCGGACAGAGAAGCCAAATTGGTTCTCATAAAGGCGTACCGGAGAAAAGTTTTTGTCGAGGCGAAGGAGAGCGCGCAAGGGTTTCACGTAACGTTTTTTTTCTCATACAATTAAATAACAGCCTGCGAATAATACGAATCTCTCGCGCGTTATAAAATATTCTGCGCGCGCATTTTCCAATAAACAATCTCCCTTGTTAAGCGGCGCCGCGAGCAATTATCTCAATTAGTTTAAGCAAATCGGTTAATCGGACGTAGATCAAAAAGAAGCCTTATTTACATATTTATCGGCCTCCATCCGATTAAACACGACGTGAAACTGTGAGATTGGCGTCGCCAACGAGAACGCGAATAACTCGCGACGCGGAGGTTCCAGTCAAAGAGGCCGATGGCATCGGTTCGCAAAAATGTACAACTCGATAACTGACGGTGCGGGGAGGGAAAAAAGGTTGGTCCTTCGATCGCCCGAGCTGATACGAATCCTTTAAAGCCCGCACCGCACCGTTGTGGCTCCACAAATTAGCTTTCTTCTCTTTCCCCATTCTTTTATCATCGACGCGTCCGGGAAAGAAAATCCTTTTGCTCTCAGGCTAAGAAAAGGTCGGACATGAGAGCGGAAGAAGAAGTTTCCTCGTCATTATATATCTACTCAGTACGCGCGTGTATATAAGCGTGCCTACACACACCTGGAGACCCACCCGGCTTCCTCCCACTGCCCTACTCCTTGCCCTTTATCGGAGCTTCCTTCCTCACGGAGAAACCAGACTGCTTCAAACACCTTTTAAATTTGTTCCTTCGCACCGTGTCCTCCTTCCTCTTCCTTTCCGTTATATCGACCGTGATTTTCCGCTCGCTCTGTACATTTTCGAGGCTATTGTTACAAATCACGCGTGACACCCCTCTCGCGAACGATCTTTTATCTTGGAAAGTTCTCGGACGAGTTTCGATAGAGGGAGAGGGAGCGAGTAAGAGAGCTCGCGGTGATAAAACGTCGGTCGATTTTCGTCGTCAGTGTGTTGTTAGCACGGTGTGCGCACGAAAGCGAGGGGGAGGGGGGGGGGAGCGAAAATAATAGCTGCGAGACGATAGCGTTTAAATGAGTAAAAAATCCACTACTATCATAGGCACCAGTGTATCGAATACCGTTGCGATTGTTTTGCAACATTTCACGAGGGCTTATACTCGTACGATATCGCGTTTTCAGTGCGGATCGCGCGCGCATGTACATCGCTGAGAAATTACATCCCGAATTTTATTACGTACAAACGCCCGAAACGGCGTCTCCGATATAGCGTTATTTCGTCATTATAGGAGCAGAAAGGAAAGAGCTATATTAGCTTCCATTCGTAGAATCTTCGGCAGTCGTCGGCATTACCACCATGAGACTTTCTCGCTATTTATCGAGTTTATAATTGGCGTTTCGAAACGCACTGAGCGATGAAGCAGACGTCGGATATGGCGATTCGTCTCCCAGCGACGTGGCTGTAGAAAAATAACAAGTCAGATTATCGCCGCTCGGCGACTCACTAACGATTCTCAATTAGAACGAGATGACGTTAAAGGAAGTGTCGACAATATAGATTAGTCGGGTAATATAGAATACTACTATTTCTAACCTGTTAAGTGTCGCAACATGACAGGAACCAGTGAAATTATCGGATCCCTAACAAAACAGCAGTTTAATACGAGATTGTATGCAATGTGTACGTCCAGTTTTAAATTTTCTGTGTCATGCTCATCAAGTAAGTTTAAACATTTTTATTTAACCCTTTATGGGACCCGTGTAACTTTCAGGTCAAATGCTAATTTATCGACATTTTATGTCGATTAATATTAGTAATCAGTAATTATAAATTTGCCCGAGTTCCATTGTATTTCCCTCATAGAATCAACGCTGTGAACGCGACGAGTGTGGCGAACATCGTTGAACAAGCTGTGTAAAGATCTCAGCCGGTTTCGCCCATAATACCCTGAGTGGTTTTCGCGAACGAAGCGAACTTCGGCTCCCTTCCTCCCCGAGCGAGAAAAGGAAAGAAACCGTCTCTCGATTGCGGACGTTTCGCGCAAGTTCTCGTATTATTCATCAATATTAATACCCGCCGCCAGTGTCAAGGTGTCGGGCATTTATCGTCATACGAAAATCCTGTCGAGAAGAAGTGTGTGAGTGAATGAGAGAGAGATCGCGATGTCGTATGTATATATAAAAATCCACCTTCGACCTTCCCCCCAGCAAAAAGTGCATCGTTGACCTTTAAACCGCTTTACGGGCTCGAGCTCGTAAATTTCCTCCCGCTGATTCGCGCGGACTCCCAATGGCTTCCGGCTGACGAGCACGCGCGCACGATTCCCCATCGACTGTCCCGCAATTTATCGTTCTTATTATAGGGAGCCCAGTTTTCGTCTGAGGAGGTAAAATGTGCTCCGGCTGCAATTTCGCGCGACCTGCAATTGCGGTCAATTAGGAGATAGCGCGTACGTGTGGAATATGCATCCTCGATTTTGCAATTTTTCCGCGAAGAACCGTATAAATTCTCCGAGATAAAGGAAAAGATGAAAACAATTTTTCTAGCGTAAATTTTTCTTCTTTTCTTCACTGATATCGCATCGATTCGGAGGATCTCGTGTGTCTCCTCGCGCGTAATATTAAATTGGAATTACCGGCATTAGAAAGTGGTATAAAGTTTCCCCGGGCGCGAGTTCTCCGAGCAAAAGTAATTTCCATCTCGGGGCGGTAAACTTTAAAATAGCGCGGAGGAATGGAATCTTCATTTATTCTTATGGGGAGTAATCGTTTGCTCGTGGAGTGCTAGACCGAGCAAAAAGTTAATTAAAGACTTTAAGTCCTGCCCCTCTGAAAGTTGATATTTGTTTAATATCCGCCAACGAGGGAGCTTATACGTATTTCTGCACACCGAGGACACACGGTGTGTCATTTTCAACGGGGAAGAATAGAGCCTTTCCAGCAGCGGAAAGTATCGATACTCGATATCTGGATGCACTTATCGTTGTCGCCAACGTCAGATGGAGCGTTGAATTTTAAAGTGGAAACTTTAATATACAACGATCCCGCGTATATTCTTCGCGCACGAGGGAATTTAAATCTCCGGCTGAAATCTTCGGACAGGAGAGAGTGTCAATTCATGCTGCGACCATCTCCGCTGTTACTCCGTCACATTCCTCGTTCTCGTGCGAGATTTGCATTCGTTCTGAAACTTGACTTGAAATTAAGAAGGTAAACTTGGAGTTATATTACACCGTAGGACGGAATAAATGCGCGAGACACCTACTTAGACGAATACAACTTTTTGGATTTATGAATAAACAAATGTTTTGGTTGTGAGAACCAAAGTTTGGTCCTCTGAACCAAAGGTTTTCTGAAACAAAAAGGTTCGGAGAACCAAACTTTGCTTTTCACAACCATTTATTTGCCCACATCCAAATAAGAATTTTGTTTGAGCCGGTCGAATGAGTTTCTCATCGGCGCCGTTCTCACCTAATTCGGGAAAGCCCGAAAATTCGGAAAAATACTCGTCGACATGTAATACATTATCGTGTTTTTGCATTTATATTGAAAGGAGGATTTGGTAATTTCTGCTACACAGGTTAAATAATACGGGCCGAATGTCCAATGACTGTTACGAAATAATTTTATCAGCTAAACGAGAAGCAAGATTTAATTGCTTGACATATTTATGTCATCTAACTAAGGTTTAGAAATTAAACCTGTGTGCGAAGCAATATTACGTAACAACTTTATAGGGCATAATCAGTCATAAGCTTTCATTAGCAAAAAAGCGCACGATTTAACGACAGGAGAACGTTCGTAATCCGTGGATCGACATGGAAAGACGGAAAAGTCACCGACCGGACGGACAGACGCGCGCTCATTTATTCCTACTTCTTGATGGCCGCGGGCTACGCGAGATTATTTTGTCACCGGTGACGACGCGTTTCATGCGCGGACATTTTTTGAGACCTCCCGCGCCGTGGCGTGCTCGTCGGTCTTGTCACTCGCGGAGATACGTGTTCCGGACGGTTAGTACGTATTGATTCCTTCCTTTCTACCCTTTCCCCACCACTCCTCCACGATCGGCAGAAAAGCATCCCTTCTCTCTCTCCCACCTTCAGGGTTCTCCCTCCCTTCCTTCTCTTCCTTAGCCCGGACGGCTTTTCAAGAGCACGCTTTTGATCTTGCGACGCATAATAAGAACTCCACGAGGCTCCCTACGGCTAATCAGATTTCCCGACGGGCAGCAAAGGGCGGAAAGAAAGTGGCGGATTTCGTCGTGCGGCTGGGAGGGCGATTAATCTAATCGTGAATGATTTTCTTAGGGTGTATCTTAACGGTCAGCATGCGCTATATATCCGAGAGCAGCGTTAAGTAAGCGGCATAATTACTCGGGATGAAGCAGCGCGGAATAGAATGATATAGAGGAGCCGATAGGGAAGAACAACAGCGGGAACAAACGTAGAACAGGCTAAAGTAAGCACCTAAGGCCAGAGCATAGATTAACGTGGGATAACGCTTAGAACAATGTGCGTAACGAGTCACAGAGCGATGGAACATGACAGCGGGTCGACCTCAAAATCGTGATATCGTTCGTGTGCGACTTAATTATGTTGGACAATGTGCGAGAGTTCAATATAAGCCAACCTACCCATCCTGCTTGTCTGGTTTGGTCCTTTTATCAAGGTTGAAAAATAACGCGCTGTCACCGCAACAAGTTATCTTTCTTCGATAACGACTTATTTCGTGTTAGTAACGGTAATTGAAATAATCGCTTTTATTGTTATTCTGCACACACAAAATACATTTACGTGAGATGGGCAGCAGAGAAGAGGTCTCCAAAATTTTGTAAAAAAGTAGAAATAAAAGAATCAAGCAAACATAATTACCTATTGTTCAGTCTCTTAAATCATTAATATTTGCACCAATTTAAATATTTTAATAGCTTGTAGTAAATACTTCATCGCAGTAATATCTTAATTTGTAGATGAATTATTGAATATAAATGTAAAATTATTTTAAATTTAAGAGAATACTTACTAGAATTCTGTAATATTTCTTTTCCATTGAAGAAACTTAGTTTTTTTTAATTCAGATTTTTTCTATACAGTACATATTTTTTTTTTAATAAATTCTAATATTCTCAATATTATGAATTGACGCAATTATTTTAACATGTATAAATAAATGTCTGCTTATACGAAGGAAATATTATATATAGTCAGTCAGTTCTACATTTAATTAAATATTTGCCAAGACCTATTGGAGTAATCACTAATTTCACTTGGAATAATCACTAATTTCACTTGGATCAAGTAAATATTATTTGAACGGTTTTTTTCTTCGATGTAAGTAGCGTTTTCTTTTTTTTTCCAGTATAAGATTGTAACATCTCGTTACCCCTTGAGTAACAATAACGAGTTATTTTTCAAAATAAATAACAGTGACAGTAAAGAACTATTTTTTTTCAATTGGATAGTAATTTTTCACGAGTTATTTTAAAAAAATAACATTCCGAATCCTGATTTTTATACTACTATAACTGATGTGATAATTATTATCCGTTTTTACCATCATGAGTTAAATTTAATTGACGATTAACTCAACGGAATTGACTAATTAGCGTTAGCTAATTAGCAGGATTGATGAACGCAGTTGGTTAATTCCGCTGAGTTAATCGTCGATTAAATTTAAACCATGATGTAGAAACGGGCATAAGTGATTTCCCGCTAATGTAGTCAAATAGTATGAAAACCAGCTGGCGGATCAGCCACATAGACCAGGTGTAAAATATTTACGACCTTTCCTGAATTCTTGCACTGGTCACGTAGAAAGAATTTAATATCGCGGACAAATTTCAACTGATCGATCACGTCACACACATCGGGACACACATATCACGGATGCGAAGTAATTCGCCTCTCTCACTCTCTCTCTCTCTCTCTCAATTAAAAGCACGGCCAACAATCGAACACGCTCTCCGAACTTTCGGCTCGATTATGAAAATCAAGGGGATAATTCACGCGTGACGCGCGTCGGCACAATTTGTATCTTTTTTCATGATGTTGACGAAGCGCGCTGATCATAAAGTGACTTTGCTCGTGTAATTCGCGCAGTTATCGATAATATCGAGAAGTTTAATCCGAAAACTACCAAGTTGGATAAACTAGCTCGTTAAGAGCCACGGAGCTACTAAGTAGATTAATAGCTGCGGGAGAAACGCGCTCTTCCGCATCGAGTCGTTGAGATTTTCTAGCGACACAGATAACGAGCCTCTGTCGTGGGTGAAAGCGAAGTAATTAAACAATTAACTTAATGAATTTGAGGTAGGTGGGACGTGGTGCGCCACTTCGAGTGTGTATTTTTATTACCAGTGAAGAGAATACGTATATATCATATAACGGGCAAGATGAATAATCCGAATTATTACGAGCGAATTTTATGAGATAACGCGATTTCGAATAATTTTCCAAGGCGAACGATAGGACATTCCGCATGGCCTCTAATTATCTCACGCTAATTAAAAAGAGACATAATTCGCGTGTGTTTCCATCTCATCTCTCTATCACGGCAAATTGCGTTTCGCGTTTGACCTCGTATATAAAGACATTATGGCAGCAAACGCAGCTTAAGCCACAGATTCCTCGTATTATTATCCTTAATTCCATAAATTGCTGCTCCGGAACTGGAATGAGTCATTAATGAAGCGTAATATGCTCGAATGAATATCGCTTTTGCGACAAAGCGATGCGCCAAAGTATGTCCGAGCGATTCATGTGACGACTCATATACAATAGAATTACGATGAAATTCCACGAAACTCTCTCTCTCTCTCTCTTTCTCGTTCTCTCTGTCATGAAATAACACGTCTAATTCAATAGTGTGCGTGCAAGTTTTTAAAGACTGCACCTTGTTGCGCTCACGAAAGCTGATTCACCCACCGCAATATAATGATCAAACTTGGCTTAATTTAGCAGTTTCAATATCAAACAAGCGTTTATTACATGCGATCTCAAGCACCTCCGTTAGCGATGATGATAAATTTTTCATCGATTATCCACATATTACGCGATGTCACATCGAAGTCACGTATCGAATCTAATTTTTTGTTTGTTAACCAAAAGATTCTTTAATAGCCTAAGCAGATTGTCTGTAGGTTTAATACACGATTAACAAGCGTCTTCTCATAAATAATATTAACCCTAAAATCGCATTTGGACACCATATAGACCCAATTAAAGGATCTGCTTATAGACCCAATTAAAGGATCTTCTCCTTTGGTTAACAGAGTCGTTATATTTTAATTATCGTTTGCATTAAACGTGTTGTAAAACACAAAGAGGTTTTGCAGCACAAATACACGGTTTTTTTTTTCTATTCATGGCGACAACCTGGAAATCGCGAGATTTGCGCTTTTTATAACCTCGAATAAACTTCGCTATTCGTAATTCATCCGCCTATACTCGTCGACATGTGAGGCCAAGCCTCTGTTTTTAATTAAATGCTCGTCCTCCGACGCATCTTTCTCCCCTTACCCCCTACTCAGCTTACACGTTTACTTTCTGCCACACGAGCCTTTCTGTTTTTACAAGCATCGATCGGCAACGGCATCGTCGGGTAATACATGTCGTGAATTCGGCCGTCAGAGCGAAAACCGGATCTTCGATCCCCCATCTAAATTCGGCGGGAAAGGAGAATATTTAGAAAACCGATCGAAGGGAAAAGGAAGAGAGGAGTTCGTTTCCGAATTACCTCCGAACCGTATTTCTAGAGAACCGCTTTTCATAGCTCGTCACGAATATACCTCGCGACCTATTATTCATTATTATTCGCGAGATATTTCCAGAAGATGCACAAACGTAAGCGAAACTTCCCTCAGAGCTTCCCTTGACGTCCCATTCAACGAAGGATCAAAAACCCCGTCGAGTGAGGGGTGGTTCTCAACGATGAGAAAATAATCCTCGATTGCCCATCCGTCGCCGGTGTTTTCGCCGACTGACAATGCGCCGTCAATCTCAAAGATTGTGAGATAATAAGGCGCGTAAATCAAAATACTGCTTTAGCTACGTAAATAACTTTGCTGCACACATATTTACGACAAATCCACTTCGAATATACGACGTTAGAGCGCGGGATTAATATCGCATGCCTCTGTGTGTGCGAATTATGACATACCCGATATTGCAGTTCGAATTCCATGTCGCTTTGATGTAGCCAATCAGCTCTCTCCCTCTCTCTCTCAACGTACATGATCTATCATATATTACAGGCAAACTAACGATATTAAACGTGCATACACTCTTTGCATGATTTCGAATATTTTTTATGAAAAATAATTGTATCGCGGTCGAGGGAGAACGCATGCGATCATTTCAAAGTTCGGCTGCCTGAGGCAGAATGCCTTGCCTCTCAATGGAGTATAACTTTACAGGAAGCCACTGCGAGAATAACGTAAAGTATTAAATATTTTTTTTTATTGCAAATGAAACGCTGAGCGCTGCGAGGGAAACATAAATCGGACATAATTTCTGATCGACATTATAACGTTTATTTTTCCGTGGCGACAATTTTGCGGGAAAAATGACGATATTGACAAGGCGGAGGAGAATCGCCCAATTAAAACCAGGAGAGAGAGAAAAAAATGGATAAAAAATAAACCAGTTTATCGCCACTGTATGTGGATAGAGAGTACACGCATTTTACCAGAGCGGAACTGCGTGTCAAATGCCTGCGATTGGTGTAACTCTGCAATTACCACCTGTAACAGCATCCGCGAATAAACGACAAACATGAATCGAAAAATTCGTTGTTGTCGGACACGATTGCGCGATCATAACCGTCGTTACCGTTGCTAGTGATCACGTTATCGATCGTTATTATCCCACATAGCAGTTACGAACATATTATTCCACATATACGTGCGTGCGCTTACACTCCCTGACGGGAGATCCGACTAGAAAATCGAACTAATGATGACGCTCTAATTTCGTTAATTGTACTAATTGCCGTTAAAATAAAAGCTATTGCTGATAACGTCGAGTTGCTCGAAGTAAAACCTCTCTCTATCTATCTTCCCCTTCTCTTTCTTTCTCTACCGGAAAAATGAACGAGAGAGAGAGAGAGAGAGAGAGAGAGAGGACACACCTTCGAGATGCACTGCCGCGTGCGCGCGCTCATTACCGGCGCGGGCGCAATTATCGGATCGTTGTCGTGAGACGCCTGCTAAAACGTGGCCGTTTCGCACACGTGAACGCGATATGGTTTATTTCGGAGGAGCGAGGGCGCGCGAGAGCAGACGTCGGCGGTCTCGCGATATTTTCGAGGAGGAGCAGGTAGAGAAAGAGGAGAAGAAATAATACCGCGGGATAGATAATCATGAAGTAGTTCTCCATTTCGTGTCGATGTAAGTTTTAACAAGGTTGTCGCGCGCGTGCTGCGCTGTTTAAATTAATTAACGAAGATGCAAGGAAGAGGGAAGGACAAACTCACATTCTCGCACGAAAATATAGCGTTTTTCTGATAATTAACTCTACGAGCGAACACTCTCTTCCTCTCCCCACCCCCCTCTTCCGCCGCTTTCACTAACACGCATATTTTTATCGACTAATTATAGAACGGTGCGCTCACTTAGGTTTTATCAATGCAGAAAATCGGACACGTGCGACACCCTGAGAATATAATGCAGTTGCAACGCGTCGCGAGCATACTTCGCGCGCTCGCGAAGAGAGAATATCTCGGCAGTTTCGTGTTAACGAAATAACAATGATATCTCAAGAAAGATATTATTTTCACTTTCAACAAGAGGTGCAATCGTGCTCGCGAGTACACTACCCGTGTGTATTTGTCTGTGTTATCCGGCAAGTTTGTGCTATGCGCAATAAACACGCAATGTTAAGCTTTTCTACGTGAGCGCATTACCACGAGGCGCCGTTTAGACGTGTATAGGTATTTACGATGTAAGACGCGCCACGAGGGCTGCCCTAATTATTCTCCTAATCCAGCTGATTGCAATCGATACATAACCATTAGACGGGAATCATTAGCTGTACAATCAAAAGATTTATCACACTTGCGGGCGATTTTCCTCGCGATTTCGCCGCCAAAGTTCGATACAATTTGCATCTACAATTTCCCGCGTTACATTTTGATGATTGATTTGTAGTCTGAATATTATAAAATATATATCTTATAATAAGGTACGCGGGTCATCGGTAGCCCATGGAAAGTTACGTGAAATTGACACGACACTCAATAAGTTAACAAGGAAATATAATCATATTTTCGTATTTGTAATATTGTATATATATGTCTATCTCAACTCAGTTTCGAATTAGCATTTAGGTAGTGAAATAAACATATAATTTTAATTTAATTTTGCTTGGTAAATATGAAATTTATGAACGGCCTCTTTGATGCGCTAATGAAGAAAATACTGCATTAATACATTCTTAAGAGTGAGTGCTTTCGCGCGGACATTGTGATTTATTCTCCAGCCGGGCCGCATCTCGAGCTGTCCGTTATTCGGATCCACGTAGTGGACTAATTACAGCGGTGCGGTAAATCACGGAAGAGGACCCATGAAATTGCATCCGATGCGTGCGTGCATGCGGATCCCGAGAGCGCGATCGACGCGGTGAAATTATCGTCGATCCTCGCGAATCCTGATGACCTAAGTATCGCACGAAACGTCCATCAGGATTAACGCGATCGTGCGTTCGTTACGTTGAGCCCGTTACCGGCGGATTAAGGGCCTCGCGAAATGGCGAGGATAATTCGCCGATACGTCCTTTTAGTTCACCTGTCGATACGATGTTACTCGGGCGGTTCTCTCTCTTTTCCTCCCTCTTTTCATCGTTACCCGCCCGCGGCTTGCGTCTAAATCCCCGTATAACGCTCGCGCCCGACAAATAGCGATCACTCGCTCGGGGAAAGTAGATTACCGAGATTCTTCGCGATGCACAACGGTGGATCCTGACGATCGCAAGGAAACGTACGGAAGAGTTCCTCACGGATTTCGACGGCTTTTGAATGTTGTAGACCAGCTAAAATTGAAAGAGACATTTTTTATTGCCGATTTGCCGTACATTTCGGGATTTAAATAATAACCCGTTGAAAATAATTCGGTCGTTTCAACCTCTAAACATGTGAGAAAACACGTGTAAAAAATATGTGTCATTCCTATGTTTCCTTGTGTTTTAATGTTAAACACAATTCTATAAGAATACAAGGCCTTTAATAGCCAAAAGCCGGATGTATGCGCGAGAGATTGATTATAGTACGCAATCAAATGCATAATCCCTTTTTCACATGTGTTTTTGCCCCACGTGAGAAAAACATCCATGAGTTCCCATGATGAGTATCAACTTTGCATGTTATCTTCTATCATATCATTGGCCTCTTTCGTGTTTAAAATTTGCACTTCTAGATACCTTCGTAACCGCTATTTTCGAAATCAGTGATACAAAAGGTTTTAGATTCATATGAACATGGTTCACTTGGTTCTCCCTTTTGCCTCTGGCGCTTCACTATGTTTTATACGCGGTTAATTTGCAAAATACACTGAAAAATGTCCAAACTGTAACGAACGGATGTTTGCAAATAATTACTGTTTATAGTAAATTTCGCGCACCTGGCCATATTATTAGACGCACTTTGATTTTTTTTAATAAAATACAAGTTAAATGAAGAAAAAAAGCTACTCATTCTATATTTACTCGATTATAATAATCTTTGTTGTCAATCAGCGCATCAGCAACCTTCTGAAGTGTCACCTGTTTTGCCCATAGTTTTTGTAAACAACATTAATATTTTTCACGCAAAAATGATTTTTTGCGTCGAATTTTAAAGACTTTGTATTCTTATGGAATTTTATTTGATGTTACGTCAGAGCGTTTGAATTTAAATTAATCGCAGTTTTAACGTTTTATCTCGATACGGACGTATGAAGATGCGAATTAAAAAGCTGCTTCTCGTAAGAGATGGAATATCGATATTAAATCGCCGAAGAGACAACTGTTATGAGTTGTTCAATCTGTGAACCCTTTGAATGGACTAAGCCGTATTAATATCCGAAATGGCCGCATTGTGCGCGCGTTTCCCTTTGTATTATAATCCTCTAAAATCGCGAAAGGAAGCGCTACACGAAAGGGAATTTTCATATAATCGCATCCCCGAGGATACATGCGTATAATGCGCGGGATGTTTCATATTATGATTACATTACATAAATGAATACGCAGAAACGCGCGAGCTGTGTACGACATACATTTTCATGATATGCGTTCCGTTACGCGCACAGGGAAAATTGAGAAAATCTTTCGGAGCTGCAGTACAGAAGTAGTTTACGCCGGCAGGGGATGTTCGTTGTCTCCCTGATTATTCGTTGAAGCAAGAATTCTGATCAACTCGCTCGAGTCTTCGTGCAATCGGTGGACGAAAGAATGTAACACTTTTATCTCGATGAACTTCAGTCAGTACACATCCTGTAGGAGGATTTATCTTCTCTCGAAATTACTATACGATATCATTCTTCTGAAAATGAAATTAAATGTTCGCGCATTTCACGACTGGCGTTGCAAATACACAACGACCACGATCGAATAATAGCGACGAGATTTCCAAAAAGGGATTTAATCGCGAATATTGTTTTCTCCGCGTGGATGAAGTTTTAGCGGAGTTTTGCCGTGGAAAATGCACGCTTCAAAGGGCGGAACGAATGAGCTTCTCATTGAACATTGCAAATTTCATAAACCCACGACGTGTGTCCACCCGCGCATATTTGCGGCGAATTGTTGCTGTCTTGCGCATACAGGCACGTTATGACCAGAGAAAAGCGGCCGCAGCGACCGTAAATCTGTAATTTTAGCTCGAACGACTGACGCGTAACGAACGTACACGTGGGATCACGGGAAGACTGCATAAACCACACTAGCAAATAGTAAATCAACTGCAAACGCGATTATGGCGGTGGATCGACATAAAGGATAATTCGCTCAGCTAAAGCGACGTGATTTGGCGTTGCAAGAGAGAGAATGAAGAGGAAAATTTTTTTCTGAACATTTTTTCGCATAATTAAAAAATTATTCCAGATATTCACAATAGATGAGAATGAAAAAAAGAATGATTTGAAAAGAAAATTGGTTAAAGTAATTAAAATTAAAGTGCGAAGAATATTCTACGAGACACGTTTAATACGGAAACGCGATATAAAAACAACACGCAATATGTAGTTACGTGGAACGGTTGCGCAATACGCAATTACATAGAACGGTGAAAACGCAGTTACGTAAAAAAAAAAAAACGGTCCGGAACAGATCGTGTTTTACGGACAGCGATATCTTTTGATTTGCAGGTGACGAATTTCAGTATCGAACATCTGGCCGCTCGTCCTGAGGGACACATAGACCAGAAGTAAGGATGGCCTTTCACTGGGATAAGCTTTCGCCAACTGAATTCCAACAACTCCAAGACTTGGCAGCTTGTAAGTAAGAAAAAGAAGAAAAGAGTAAAATAGCACGACCGGTCGAATAAGAGAAAAAGAGGGAGGAGAATACGCGTCGGAGAATCGCTTCTGAATTTTTTACAGGCTATAAATCCTAAAACACTCGTGTTGTTAATAAAGTTTAACGAACCTCCGTTAACTAATCTACTATCGGGCGGAATTTAAAACCCGCGCACGCTTTATTCTCTCTATTGCTGGCCAAGTGATGGAATGCGCAAATAGTGCACTATTTCTGCACTAATCATGCATCCTGATGAATACGACTGGATTTGGAGTTTTTCTTAATCATGGAGGATATTTCATAGCGGAACATCGTTTGTATGCAGCTAGGAAGGCTATTAATGGTTGACCATGTATAGAGGCTTCTTTAATTAATAACTCAAAAATTTGTGTGTTATTTGGAAAATGGTAAAGGACTTTTTTGTTCAGAGTAGCAGTAATCTACAAGCATATCGTCGATACACCAGGGCGGAATTCCGCCGTTAATCATTCGCTCGGCCAAATACCTCTCTGTCAATCGGCCCGAAAATAGTAGCTGTCCAAAAATACCCAGTCAGTTAAGTGCATTATGACGTCGATACAGTAAATTAGGCCTCCTGTTATTAGTCAATTTATCGTCGTTGTTTCTTCTGCAAACAGTAGAATCCTAGACGGTCGCGATCAATCGCCCGTCACCCAGCGCGTCGTCTAATCTACCAACGAAAAAGTTGCCCCGTGTCGTTACAACATCGGACAACGAGAAATAATTGATTGATAAACCTGTTTTAATTTGTTCGTTGGAAAAAATGTTGTATTCGCGCAAGGTCTTGTCCTTTGAGGAAGTTCCGGCTCGCTTTTTTTTAAGTGACGGTGATTTTCGAATAATTTCCATAGTATCGCAACAATTGTCGCTTCGCCTCGCAACTGAGGACTGAACACAAGGAACGATCGAACTGTTAATTGCTTTTCAGATTCCACGCGGAAACTCCAGGATATTCTGGTCGAATTTTGCGGGAGCAACACGACATCGACGGGCGTGGCCAAATATCATCCGGATGGAGTGAGTCATAAGAGAACATATTTTAGCCGTAACTGATAATAAGCAAATATCTAAAATACGACGAGAGAAATCACCTAACATCGCGAAAAGAATCTTCCTGGAATAATATTATCGCGTTATTCTTTAACCGCGCGCCGTGATATCTCGCCAAGTAAACGTCGATTTGCTTTCGAAAAGTTCAGCTGCGTGTGTGTAATGCGAAAACGATTTTGTTGTCGTTTACCGTCTCCCAGGTGCACTTTAGCCTTTCTACAAAATGAAATTGAACGATCGACGCACTCCCGGAAGTGCGCTCGAGCGACAAACATCTGCTTAAGGTATACGGATCTTCCACGACGTTTACGTGGAAAGACAATAGGACGGCGGCGAAAACACCGGAGATGCAATGATCGATTCGTAATAAATGATACACGGAAAAAGTATTGTAATAATAATAAGATTTTAGCAAACTTGAACTATATTATGGTGAAAATTATGATCTTTTTACTTAAAAATACGTCTTTTATCAAAGAACTGTTGTAATTACTAAAATTGTTTATTACATTACGTAAAAGATTTTATTATGATGAAATAGATCTTTTATAAGTTTCGTGTATTCACTTTTAGTATAGATGTAGTATAAAATATTACGTTATAACTAACGTTATACGTTATAACAAATTTTACATTACTAATGTACAGTAAAGTTATAAATCATTAGATTGCACTTGTAACTACTATTTGTAGTATCTCCATAACACATGAATCTTTCTTGCCGGCGGATCCTTCTTCAGACTTCTCTGAAGCCGTCTACTTTTGGGCGACCATCTCCGTTCGAATATAACCGTGAATGTAGATACTGACTTGTCAGAAAATATAATGTCTGTCAAAAGCAGTGCAGAAGTGCACTAGAGATTAGAATAGACTTATCTATTTCGACGTGAAAACTTTGAAAGAGAAAATTGCAACAAACTTTAGGAAGGGTCGCATTAACAAAATGCTATTAATCTTGCGTAAATATGTACAGTGCTGAGTGAAATGTTAAATAACGAACAATGCACTCAAATGTGCATATATTCGTGTGATAATACGCACAAGTTTTTTTTGAGAAGAATGAGGAAGTATGTATAATTAAATGCTAAAATGTACCTTGAAAATGAAATGTTCAGAAATAAAAATGCCAGTTATTAACGCCATAACGGCGGGCTATTAAATAGATAATTCCATAAGCAATCACTAGAATTCGCCACGTAATAATGGAAATATTAAGAGAGGCCATGATACCACCTTCTCCTCTAACGATTTTACGTGCAGAAACAAGTAGAAAGTAAATAACACAATGATTTCGTACGCGATGCTCTATTTGTAAGAAAAGCAATTCTGTATGTAAAATAAAGCATCGTACGAAATTATTCCATCATATATATTCTATTTGCTTTTGCATGTATAATAGTTATCTTTCTGCTTGTATCATGAAACGCGCTGTGTAACACTAAAATTACTAGGAAAAAAAAACAGGAAGAATATACTTGATAATCATACCGTGTAAATACCATAACGCTACTATAATCACAAAAATCTGTTGTAAAAAGTACAATGCGAATGTTACAACATACATACACACTGAAAACGACCTGACTGTAATTCAAAAATTACTTTATTGACCGCGTAATTTTTGCAGAATGTATTGTGTAACTGTTAGTAATTTGCGCTACAATTTCGGCATAGTTTAAACTTTTTGCAAAAATATTGCGAAAAGAAATATAATTTGGATATATTCTTTGCAACTGGTATATTTTTTCCGTGTAAAGCTCGATTTTAGTAAACTCACGATTTTGCGTTTAATAATCAGACTGCTGCTCCTCGATGAATTTTTCATCGCACGGTCATTTCCGCATTCTGGAAGAAAGCAGCTTTCCGTCGTTGTATGTATGCGCGGAGTCAGATCAGTCATGTGAACGTGTGCAGTTTATATCTTGGATGAGAAGTATAGGTAAGAGTAGATAGTATAATACTGCGTCCACAGCGGGAGGACGTTCATCATAAAATCGCAAAATATTCCCGCTAGTGTAACATCCAGAACACATACGGCTCTCGCGGACAGGTGGAAGTTATTGCGTGAGGGACGACTGAGAGGAGGCAGAGAGAGAGAGAGAACCGTGAGAGAGTTTTCGTTAACGATCGACTTGAGTTCCTTGTGGCATTGCATAGGCACGCGAGCTCGTTGTCGCGCGAAAATTTTCCTTTTCTTTTTAAGCGAAATAAGATCTCCTTGGTTCGTAATTGTACATCATAAAAGAGATCGACGAGAAATGATGAGATAAAGATAAAGGGAATGACACGATGAATTAATTGGTATGGATAAAATATTTGTTCAAATCACGAAAAGATTTCGCGAAAAAAATTGAGGAGGAGACGACAAAGCTGTTATCGCGGTTGACACAATAACGGATAATGTTTTCCCTCCGGTCAATGCATAGACGTCGGCTTGAAAGACGAATATACCATCGTTTCGCGATAACGATCCTTTAGACGAACCTTACACCCACCACAGTGTGTATTCAGTCTCGCTTCATGACGGCTGTCTCTAATGATCGGGACAAGAGCGATTACGATCTCATTTCCTTTAATTCTCCGTTTTATCTACTTTATCCTATTCCTTCGCATTGTTAAATTGCATTCGTGGAGACAAAAAGATTCACGTTCTCGATGATCGGAGAGCGAAGAGGAAACTCCGTGTCGAAATTCAATACTTTGAAGCTTTTAGAGATAATTTATATCTACTTAGATGGTCTAATATAAACCTACTTTGACGACACTCCCTGGAACTTTTAATTCTACAGATAATTTCTAATACTATCTTGAACAACCCATTTTGACGTTGCCGAAATTTTACTTCTACATTAAGTCTATTCGATTCTAAATTAAGTCTCCAAATGGAGAAAACTTTCTATTTAGTGTGCCTTTGAAAAATTAATGTAAAACTAATTTGAAAAAAAACAGTGAAAAACGAAAATTTAAGATATCATCGGGCTCAAAGTAGAAGTAAATTATCTCGAGTCGAAATTTTACATCAAATCTAGTTTTACATTAAATCTTCAAAGGGGCACTATTGTGCTCCTTTGGTGCTACAAATGGTGAAGTCGTATTGCCGTTTTTTCCATTTGAAGATTTAATGTAGAACTAAAATTGAGGCTCTGGAGAAATTTCTCGACTCGGATAAATTTCTTCCTTACTTATCTCCTTTTTCTCGCTTCTTTACTCGTTTAATCCAAGTATTACCATAAAAAAAAAAAAATCTTTCGATACATCGAGTTCAATAGAGAAGCGTTATTTATATCCAGCACACTACTTTCGATCTTGTCATTTTCTTTTCATCGATTGTGACACAAGTTCAAAGTAATTCATCCTCGGCGGCCGTTTAATTCTAAAATACACTCAAAAGCTCAACAACTACACTGTGTTATTCCCAAATGAATAAAGCCATTCGCCCGTCGTTCTTTTACGATATTATTAGTATCGCGGTCCGTGAAAAATCGGCTCTCGATAATAAGCCATTTATCGCGTCGTAACGCATAAAAGTGGCTTAAACGTTTATATATTACGTTTATTTCCGTCTAGATTGCCGAACTTCAATAAATGCTTGAGTTACAACAGGTCGCAGAGAAGGCGGCTGACCTGCAGCGGTCATGGTAATTTTGTGGCGCGCTTCAAGATAGTCCCTTTGAGCGATCTAAATTACTTTCTTCTATGTCGCCGGCGTCTTTCCGCAAATTCCGATGGCGCTTTCAAGTCGGCAAGTGAATTTACCGCCTCCACGCCATCGACATAATCCACCGCCCTTGTTTGATATTCTCACGCGGGCCGAGGAATGTAAGAACGGTGATAATGAAATTCCGAGACATACATTAACACTCATACGTGTGTGATTATTTTCGATCCTTTTGCATAAAACCACGACGAAATTTTTTGATTTTATATTTCTTCATCCTCGTGAGCGTTCTTTGCGCAAATGGGAAGAAGATGGACCGCCCGTGATGATGCATTGAACATCAGCGCGTTGCGAAAATCACCGGCCGGAACTCATCGTGCACGTAAATCTCATTATTCTCATTAAGAGTGCTCAAGGACCCGTTTCGTCCTACCGTACATACAGGACGGTGAAAATCCATTAAGGCCGGGTAATCGTCGCGAAAAAGACTCCGCGAAGTCGGTGCAGTCGGTGGCACCACTTATTCGCTCGGCGACGAGTACCACTCGACTATCGTAAACATCGGGCTACTATGAAAGTATCGTCGACTTTTGTGTGCCAACCGCGTATAAATAAAACTGTCGATTAATTTCCGGTAAGAGGCAGTTTCTGACTCTCCCTATCTCTCTCTCTCTCTCTCCCTCTTTCGCGTCTCTTGAACCTTCGACGAGATACGTGAAGCTCTGTTGAAACTTTTTGATACTATTCCTTTTGCAAGCAACTCGTATCGAAATTTGGCCAGACATCTGTTTTGTAATGTTCATGCTTCCCAATAAACATTATTATTATGATTCGTACAGTGTAATTTATTCTATAGACATGTTTTCCAACTCTATTATTTTTAGAGATTTTTCTAAATTAATTTTTAGATGAGATTTTTAACATTCTATTGTACAGGGAAAAAATTTAACGACGTTCTCGTATATCCGCTCCTTGAAACGTTTGGAAATCCATTACCTTCGTTCCTCCGCGCGTGAGATGCGCGAGTTGGCAAAGTCACTGAAATCGGAAACGACCGTCAACATTTACAAACGTGGTCTGCACGGTGAGTTCTCTCCCGGGGGAGGGTGCGACAATCGATGCTGAAATGCTAAGAGACGGTTATGGGAGATCAAGAGGTCTAGAAATTCCCCGGTCGTAACCGAGAACTCACAATTGGAGATTCCATCGGGGGACAAATGTGCACCAGCGATGCGAGAGGTCACATTCAACCGCAAGTCCGTCACGTGAAGCGCAGCCGGTCACTCAGAAAGCCGATTTGTCGGGAGGGATTAATTTTCGCCGCGATTGCTGGAAAGTTCTTCGGTCCGATTGATGAGCAAAATAAAACGTCAATGATTTCCGTTCGATCGAGAAACACTTTCGCATGCGTCGCTCGCCGAGATTTATAGGAGCAAACAACTATCAGATCATAGAAAAATGGATTTGTCCGAGAAAAATGTCGATCGCCCTCCCGACTCGCTGAAAGTGGCGCGAATAACACGCGAAATAATTCCTCGACGATCGCAAGTTTAATTGAATAAACACGCGTATCGGTAGCGGAAATATTTCCGCGAGATATGGTTTACGCAAAAACGCCATGTATGTGTGCCATATATGCAGGCAAATAAAGCGGCATTAAATCAATAAAATTGCGTTCATGCACAGAATCGCCGTCTCATAACTGTGGGTATCAACGCGGGAAGGAGGAGAAATTCAGTTCCAACGATCATACATTCAATTTCTAATTTCCACTCGCGAGCATTGCGGTATACCAGAAACGGCTTATGTAATATCGTTTTGTTTGATCGCGTTATTTCGGTTGCAAAGTATCTCCGCCGGATGTAATTAGCTCGGTCGTCAAAATTCGATCACTTAAATCGAGCGTGCCGTCACCGCGTGTCCGAGCGCGAATTAACTAAATACGTTTGGCAAGACCATCCTCTTAATTGAAATCTGATGCGAAGTGGACGAGTCATTACGAGGAAATCCTAATGCGGCTTTCCGTGCTCAAGTCGATTCGTGGGCTATCTTATTGCGGGAAAAGTTACTAAGCACGTAAAACACACCGTCTCTATCCTTCTCTTTCCTTTCATCGAAAAATTCTGCGCATTACTATCATTATTTTTATCGACAAATAATTAATCAATGAGCTCATCAACGTCTATACATTTTGTAAAGCCTCGTTCTCGTAAAAATTACGGAACTTTATAAAAAATCGCACGCCATCGCATTTTAATAACGAATGCAAATCTACTCATTCGCGATCCCAAGAGATTTCACTTTACATCTTACACAAGTGTGATAACGTAAAAATGAAACTGCGTCGCTCGTGCGGCATTCACGCTTGACTGTCTCCTGACTCTTTCTTTCTCCACTACATAACCGCACAGGCTTCGGACAAACGAACAACAAGAAGATGAGAGAGGGGAGGTCTCGGATTCTATATTAAGCTTTGTGAACGAGATATTCTCGACGAAGAGTCCCTTACGAGGGTCGACGACGAGGGACAAGGACGTATATCAATGCTCTGATGCACGTCTCCCACCTCCAGTAATGCACCTCATTGCATCCGTCCGCGTTATCGCGCGCGACGAATCGATTACGCTTCTATATTTGCGCGACGATGATCTTGGCTTCGCGATACCCGACGAAAGGACGGACGGGTCGAGAAAAGTGGGACGAATAAAAGTGAATCCTCGCAAGTTAAGTTCCGTCGCTTCTCGCAAATCAGCGGGGAGAAGATATTACAGAAGTAGACAGCCGAGGGAGATGAACTTTTCTACATTGACTAAAAGTATTATCGTCGGGACTCTTCCCGTTTCCGAACACCCCGATAATTATTACATCGCGACGTTTCCCCGCTTCCCCGTTTGACATATTTTTAGCAATCATCCCGAGGTATGCATTCACGTGAAGAGGGAATCTCCAGGAATCGTAACTTCTTATCGAGCTACTGTCACGTGCACACACGTCTGCCTCGTCCTTCGGAACACGAAAGACAATGAGAAACGGGACGGAAAGGTGGTTTTCGTGGGCCGCAAGGGTGCGGTTGCCTAGCTACGTGACGTCATCTCTGACGCACTCAAAGAGAAGCGTGCCCGCTGGGGGACGAAGAGAGACTCCGCCTCGAGGTCACTGCGTCATCGTACGCGCGGTCAGCCAGGATCAAGAGACGTTCTGAAGACGACGATAGAGAGGCCCTGCTGCCTTGCTGGCTTTTAACGCACGTCGCGGCCGGAAACCGGCGTGCGAATTCGGAAGGCAGACTCATCCAACGCCTATCTTAATTCGCGTGGTTCTAATAGATCCTATCTATGGAAAATCCGCTCGATAAAAAGGGAGTCGACTATCTTATTTATCTTAATGCTCGTAAATTGAAGTTTGCAGCGGAGCAGATCCTCGATAAACCTTGTTCAAGGTCGGCTTGCTCGAGCGATGAAAAGGAGCTTATTACATCTGCTTGTTCGTTGCACTCAAAATGTTCACTTTGCACGACACTTCCCCGACGGCAGCTCTCTCGCCATATTTTTCGCGATCGTTCGAGAATTAATGGCCGTGATGAAGGATCGGCGTTAACTCAGCTGTCCGAAGGCACGCTGTCCTATCTCTTTAAGAAAGCTATTTATCGTAAAGCGAAATTTTTGCGCTGTCAAGCTCACGCCATCGCTTTTACGACGGCCCGTATACAGCCTGCCGAGGCCCCGACTCGTAAAATATCGCTGTCCAGATTTTTCCTTCGGCTATCAGGATCGAATCTATTACCTGCGATAACTTTTTTTCTCCTCTTGCGCAACCGTCCACTTGCCTCACCGAGTGGCGGAAAAATATCGTGAATCTTCTCTCGGAAAACTCCGGTTTTTACGTTTCGGCCTCCACGGATGTTTTCGAGGATAACCGCCATTTTCTGTTCCCGGAAAGGCAACATTTAAAATTGCTCAGAAACTTGTTCCGTTGAAACGAAAACTACCATCCTCGGTCACGTGTTTTATCGTCGATAATCGAAACGTCGCTGGAGTCGATCAATTTCTCTGCAAATTCTACCACGTTGATTGCCGCGTTAATTTTCGTTGGTCGTACAAAAATTGATGACCATCAAAATTACGGTAGATTTGGACGCACGCAAAAAAAAAGAATTTGGTAACAAACATTTTACGAGTTTCAACAAAATGATTTGGTTACATTTTTACAGAGTAAAAAATAATTGTGTAGAAATCGGTGAAAATTTTTGTGTTAAATTTTTCACGTATCCGTATGTTAAATTAACATATTGTATTTATATTATCTCAACATTTTGTGTTGTGTCGATGATTTAACACATGAAAGTGTTAAAATAACATGTTTTATTCTTCAATATCGGTTAACATATTAATTTTTCGTTAATTTTTGACAGAAAAATTGGTGTTATTTTTCAACATACCTTACCTTGTGTTAAATTGACGTAAAAATTGAAGTAAATCGTTTGAGACATGTGTTAAATATAACATAAAACTTTTTACTATGTACCTCTTAACATTGATTCTCTATTGGTTGTATCGGTTTCTCAAATGCAATTAATTACACCTTCGTATCGGAGACTTTTTCACGGAGATTTGGCTTCTACGTTGGATTCGTGTTTCTCGTAGATTTACCTCCAGGTTCTCGTGAATATTTCCGTTCGCTTCATCAATTAATTCGTTAATTGAATAAACCACTAATCTCCAGGAACCCATTGCCGAAGTTAGAAGAACATGCGCCGGTTAAATATATCAATAAAAAGATTGCTATTTCTCCAGAGAGATATTTCTTTCTGAGAAAGAAAAATTGAACGTACTTACTTAAATATACATCAATATCCCTAAAGAGGATAAAGATGCAGTAAGGACGCGTTCAGTGGCCATCTCCACAATTATTGGCCATGAGACATTTCAGAGAGGTAAATGGGCGGATATTTTCTTCCGCGGTGGTCTCGTGTTGCCGCGGTGGTCTCGTGTCGCGATTATGGATGCCCCGCAGAAGCACGCAAAACAGTTAACTCGCGCGTGTCTTCCGCACTCGCTGGACCATCTCGAATATAAAACAGAGGCTCCCCGTGTCGTTGCATTCCCATATTAAATTACCGAAGTAAAGTCGCGAATGCAATAACGTTCCGTTACAGCGGCGGGGAATTAGATTTCTCGAGTAGCGCCGAAGAAACGGCTCTGAAGCGTGCGAGTGTGTGTCTTTCTTTATTTTATTATTTACCTTCTTTCTTTTCACTCCTCTTTGTGATCTTTCCTTCCGGCGAACAACGCAGTTGTTTCGTCGGGAACGAAAGTTGCGAATAACGTCGGCACATTACGCGAACGAAACATCGTCTCTAGTTTCCGAACAATTCGTAAATGTCGCGAAAATGTATAACGCAGCTCTGTGCGCGGATTTTACCTGATTATTCTATGGAATAATGTCACTAAAACCGAAGCGCCAACAAGTTCCGATGAATGGCGTTCATTTTTATATCGATACCAACGATTCCAATAAATAATCGATACCATATAAAAGGAGAGAAATCGAATTAGAGGGATAAAAAGGACAATACTTAATTACACGAATGAGAGTAAAATTTCGATCAAACTACAATAATGAAAGTCGGTTAAGCTAATTTAAAACAACACGTAGCGCGGGAATGTGACACTTTCGACAACAGAGGTCGTGTCAACCGTCGCAGCATATTGTCTACTTGGAGGAGAAAAGAATGCGCCAAGTGGTCACTCAAACGACGAAAATGTTCACTCACTCCCGGGATGCGGGCCATTTCATTCATTTGAAACATGTGCTAGCCATCGTGACAAAGAAGAAGGGAGGGATTTTTTTCGTCCGAGATTCACGAAGATTGCGTTACTGGGTGCGTTACTGGGACCGATCTTTCGCTCGAAGCGTGCCGTAAATTTGTATCAACGACCCGACGGCGCGCGGAATGTTGTCGGTGATATCAGTTTACGAGGATGAAGTTTCTTCTATACGTTGCACCGCGGTCGTCAATTTGGCTTACGAGTTGATATAATTCGAAGATACTGTGAAAATATTACACACGACGCTTTCACGAACGTGAGATCGAAGAAGAATAAGAATACAGCTGGAAGGAATCCGCGCTATTGAGCGTGACGAAACGTCGAGCGCGCGCGCGCGCGACGGTAAACCGCAGCCGAAGTTTATATTACGATTTTTCCACTTGGCCTAGAAAACTGACAACACGAGGGAGATTTACAAGCCCGTACGCTTGGTCTCAAGTATATCGTCGTTAGTCGTTACAATCGTCCGCATAAATTAGTCGCCGGTGGCGATTGTCGTCTTCCGCGAAACGACATTTCGTTTTTCACCGTTTCCGATCAATCACGTTTCGGCGAGCAGCTCGCCGAATCTAGAGCGCGTTGGAATAAGACGAAACGATCGATCGATCGATCGACCGACCGACCGACCGACCGACCGAGCACGTAATTATGCAAGAAGAAACTAATTTCAAAACCATCCTCCATCTCGTTCGGTTATTTCGAAGTTCGATGGCAGCATCGCACCTAGGAAATGCATATCCGGCCTGAAGCCGGTTCTATCCGGCTTAGCTGAATACGGGATGATCGCGAGAACACCTATACGGACTTCTTTCTTCGTAATCTCCCAGAAGCTCCCGAAATCAAAGCCTGTTTTCGGCACACGAAATTTGTCCCTGTTGGGATACCTATATTTAAATACTTGTATATTTCTTTTTATCTATTATCTGTGCATCTCTATTAGATTCATTGTTTTATACAATAATAAGAAACATCATATTTTCGCAATATTATATACATATGTTTACCATAACTTTGTTTCAAATTAATAGTTATTATTTAAGTAGTGAAGTAAATGTATGGGAACGTAATTTTGCTTGACAAATACTAAATTGATGACAGTTCCGCGTCAGTGAAAATACGGCACGCATCCATAAAACGCTTGGTAAAAAATCGGGTTTGTTCCTCTTTTGCGCAATAAATGACTTCCGACGTCGTCGTCAGCGCAAATATTGTTCGAAACACTCACGGAAAAAGTTAATGCAAGCTGCTTATTATCGGCTGGAGTAGCTGTTAATAATGACGACTGCACGTCCGATTAGACTCCGGTTGTGAGACTTCGCACGGAAATATAAATTTCTAAGGAGCGATATAAGCCCCACGGGAGGATAAAAACATGCGCGAGTGTCGTCTTTGCATAAATGCGTCTAGTTTCTTTCGAGATTAAAGAGTCTTACGTCACATCGCCGAGAGGAAAGATCTATTGACATAACAGCGTCACTATTATTCGCGAGTGTACTGAGCGTGCAGAGGGCTGTCAATTCGGCGACAGTGTCGAGTGGCGAAGGATATATCGCGGTGTCAAAGGGATAAGTGAAGGGCGATGAAAACGTCAAGTGGCGAACCGGCACTCGTAAACGTAAAACGGCAATAAAGCACGCGCGGCGATAAAGAAAAACTTGTACCGTCGGGCTCTCGAATGAGGTTTTTCGTGCCTGTGAAGAAAAGGAACAAGAAAAAGAGAGAAGAGAGCTATACAATTCACAACTCCTCTGCAAATGTATTTGTAACAACGAGAAACACTTTGAGAAGGCCAATTGCTGAGTTTGCAAGGAAAACTCGTCTCGTCCTCTCCGTTATTCAACAGTTAACATTTACCGAATGTTATGTTCGGGACGCAGTGATATCTGCAGCGATAAGGTGAATGTTCCAATTTGTGACAATCGCATCTATTCTTCTTAATAAATTAAATAATATTCTAAAAATCTATCTTTACTCTAAATTTTATATATTATTTCTTATAATAAGTTTCGAGCAAAATTAAAAGCCATAGTGTGTGAATGCTGGAATATCATAATTATAAGAACAGTTACTCGCCAACACTTTAGAAGTTGACCATTTTTTTTGGCACTTATTTGTAGCTATTTTTTAATCTCATTGAAACCGTATTATTGAGAAAAATTTGAAAATATTTTACGAGCGAAAAAGGTAACGAGATATTTTTTGTAGTTAATACGTGTGTAATGTTGTACATTCGATCGTGACGATAATTTCACGCAAATTATACGACGTGTTTTTAATAATATAAGTTAAACCCTCTCTCGATTGTCGGATACCAAAGTCTTCTCCTGATTAAAATACACAGGAAAATTTCTCGACTCGTCATTATCATATCTCTGCAGGAAAGAATAATTTGTATACACGATTATCACGTAATCGCGCCAAGTTTTCGTACTTGAAGGCTTGAAAACTGCGGTCGAGCACGCGAACTCGAGCTCATAATTAAATATATTTCCTCCATAGCGAGTCATCACGTTCGAAATCATAAATCACTTGGATGCAGCCGATATCTTCTGCGCAAATCGTCGTAACGACTAATGTGCGGCCGAACGCATCGTTTCGTTATTTATCATAGCGTAACGTCGCGTAATGAATCCGTCATATAACGAAACCCTGACAATCAACGCCGACGAAAACCGAGCGTGCGCTCGTTGTACGACAGAGAGGAAGCAAAGAGGAGAAAACTTGTGTCACTGTAATCAGGGGTGAAATTTCTCGCGGCCAGCTTTTCGTTTGCATTTCTCACTCGCCGAGGATATGCCATCTCTTCTCTAAGAAACCTCAGTGAAGAAAGAGCGCGCGTGAGAGAGAGAGAGAGAGAGAGAGAGAGAGGGAGAGAAACGGATATGGAGAAAGGAGCCGAGAAAAAGGGAGAACATTGGGAGCTAAAAGGCCCGAAGGCTGCATTTGCCGTTCGCCTTCATGCGCGATAAAATTCTTCGCCGTTTCCTCCCTCCCCCGGCAACGTACGACGTCGCAAGAAAATATTTGCCGTCTGCTCGGCTGGTCGCGCGCGTTTTTATCCAAGCAGAAGGAAGAAATGCGAAATTAAAGCGGCAGCAACAGCAGCGGCGTTTGGGCCGTGCCGGCTGATCCGAATCCCTTTTCTTCGTTACATTCCGGACGATCCATCCTTTCCTCTTATTGCCATACGAATGAGAGAGGGGGTGAGACAAAGAGAAAATTGTAAAGGACCACCGGCGTGATCGATTCGATCGGTATTAAACGAGGATCGAGAATGGAGCTATTGCTGCTTTTCATCCCCTATTGTGTCTCGTGCGATTTCATTCGCTATAACTCGATGGGAGAGTTACTTGGCCACCGAATAAATATCAATCGGAGGTATTCCGATAATCCGAAATTAACGGAATTCTGCGACATAAGTTGTTCGTTGGTCCCTTCATAGAAAGAAGTGCTATATTCAAGTAAATAAATAGTTTTTCCAATACTCCTTAAAAAATTTTTATTCGGATCAAGTAATATTTAATTGATTCAAGTAAAATTTACTTAATCCGAGTAGCAAGAATTTGCTAAGGACTATTGAAGTAATTATTTACTCGAATCTAGCACTTTTCCTCTATGCACGTAAAGATGCTTCTTGTAAGAAGCAGAACGTAAAATTTTGCTTACGACGTGCCTTAGAATCACGGAATTGCGGAAATACAACTGTTTGAGAATCTGTCCGAAAGAACATCTTACTCGTAATTACATGACAATGATTTCGTTTCATTAGAAGATGATTTGAAATTTGAATAGAGCAAACCTTCGATTGCTGAAGCGTCTCCCATAATGAGAGTTTTCATTTACGAAGCGGATAAACGACAGAATGTCGAGAGAAGAGCGGATGAAGACGGGAGAAAGCGAGTCAACATCTCGCCAGTATAATCCGAGTTGACCTAATCCCTTTCCTTCGTTACGATCTTACTTTTCGCTCCATTGCCGTAGGAGAAAAAATATATTCCTGTTATTAAATCCGTCCGCTAATGTGTATAAATTCGGGCCAACGGAAAATATCGAGCATTTTTTCCCTCGGATATTCGTCCCTTCACTTTTTTATTCACGTGGGGAATATTGACCTTTTCGAAAACGCGCCGCATATACCTCGCGCGAAAAGTACGACGTCATTGTTTCCATGGAAACGAGAGGGGGACTTGCCAATGACGTCACTATCTGCAGTTCGGTACTTGTTCAGGGTGGTGTTGGAGTCGAGGTCGGTGCACTCGCGATTGCATCTGCTGTGCATCTGTGGTATATGACGTCACATCTAAACTTACACATTTGGCTGCGTATGTACGTGTGCGATAATGTCTGTGAATTTATGTACACTGTTTTTTTTTTTTTGTATATTTTAAAGTACTTCTCATCCGTTCGTAAAAAGAGAGAAACTTTCTGCGGTAATAAATTTTCTCACCGTCGTGCGGGAATTTCATCGGTCTCTCGCGAGGCTTCGCGCGATATCGCGGATTTATTCACGTATTATTCGAATCGCGAATATCTCGAGCGGAACGGGAACGCTCGTCTTAAATCAAACTTCAAAGACAACAGTTCGCTTCGGCATATCACTTCGATCGAATTTTTCGCGACTCACGGATAATTGCTTCGTGTAATAATAAATCGAACGGAGCGAGGCTCTCATGAGGAAAAGAACGCGTGTCGTTCGTTTGAAACCGACGATCCTGATCTCTTCGAAAGATGGTGCGGGATGCATTAATGGAATGCTATCTTTGAACATTTTGCGCTCAAATTCATTTTACAACCACGTGAAACGTCACGTGTGTATTCGTCGAATAAAAAGATAAAAGGAAAAATAAAAAAGGGAATACAAAAGGAATCAACGTATCAAGCGCGGATATTCATCCCCCGGATATCACCTCTCTATGCGTGCAGCGGAATACTTGGCTAAATTCCGGAGATACGACGCGGAAGAACATCAGAAGAAACTTTCGACGATCTTTGGATCACGGACGGACGGACGGAACATTCAGATTAAATCAAACGGCGTACACGTTAACCTTTTGATTGCGTACGGTATCCGTAGAAAAGCATCTTTCCGTTGCGTATTTCCATCGCGGAAAATCGCTCTTCATTTATTTACGACGGATACATATGTACGGCAGCATCAATATAAATATTATTTGTTGTATTAAATCTTATACACGTAATATCTTGTTCTAGACGAGCAGTGGATGAAATCTCGTGCCGCACACTGCGAGCGCTTTTTTGTTTAGTACGTCGAAAACTATGTTCGTATATTCATTGCTAATATTGAAACTCTACGTCACGTATATTATAAATTTTCAGTACTGGGAGTTAGAGTATAATAAATGAAGTTTTCGTAGCATAAGTATAATGAAAATTGATTATAGCCCATTTGGTGCTTCCTGCGGAAGAAGCGAATCTTCGCGGAGCTTTCTGCGAGCAGACAATATGCATACAATCCGCCACGGTTTCAACCACTTTTTTCTTACATACGTCAGAACACACCAAAAATATGACGAAGCGAACCTATGTACAATAGATGGTCAGACAGCTATCAAAGTTACATATATAATTTTGACATATCAAAACTAATATACAGACTGATATAAAGACTAGATATTATAGATAAAGACTAGATATTATAGATAAATATCAGAATTATTTCATTTTGAAAATATACAGTATTGAAGATTTTATAGTAATATTCGAGATATATATATTTAAACGCTCGTACACATCTTTCTATTATATATCTGTATCTCTATTAGATCCATCTGACACATATAGTGTTAATAAAAAAAAAAATAATATTTTCGTATCTATAATATTGTATTTACGTGTTTACCTCAACTTGGTTTCACATGAACATTTATTATTTAGATAGCGAAATAAATGTATAGAAATACAATTTTGCTCAATAAATACTAAGTATATGAATCGCCCGAAAATGCGGCACTTAGTGAGCGAACTTCTTTGAGAAAAAACGAAACGAACGTTATAAGAAATCTCGATTATGAGAAATATCGAAGAAACGCAACGATATCTACGCAGTAGCCGGATACATGTTTCTTTCGCGTCTGGATTTCGCCACTGTATATCCCACACATAATGACCGAGCTCGTTCGATCCGGCGACGCGTAATTCGCAGTTTATATCTCTGGCGCAGTCCAACGGACAGAAATAAAGCGAGCATTAGGTTATACGCCGTACGAATTCTAAATTGCTTTCTTTTTTTCCTTTTGAATTCATAAACATTTGCATACATGATATCCCCTACATTTGAATATCTCGCGTCTAAGTAACTTCGTTAAGCTATTGATCACTTGCGATAAGAGTAAATGAATGAGTGAGAGAAGCGGAGATTGCGCCAGGTAAATTTCCCCGTGCTTTTCTCCTTTTCCAGCGGAGAGAGAGAGAGAGAGAGAGAGAGAGAGAGAGACAGAGAACGCGATCAGGATTTGCTCCCTTTTTATCGATGCATCGCGCTTTTACACGATCTCCTTGCAAGAGTTTCCACGCGTGCGTGTCCGCCGCATGTGTGGCAACTCGGTGCCTATATGACGCGCTCTTACGCGCAAACAAACATCGCATCAAGTGCGTACGGAATTGTACGCGAGAGCATAGTCGCCATCGCAAAAACAAACAGTCGGGAGCTATTTCGGGCGCTCGCTGTACTGTATATTTAGATGATACGCGTTTCGCGGAACTGAATGCGTATGCAAGCGTATTTTATCCATGTTACGCACCCATTCGATAAAGGTGCCGCTGACCTGACATCCGTTCAACTCGGGAGTACCGACTTTTCTTCGACAGAAAGCGGGATTTCCAACTACCGGGGGATAAAGAACTTTTATGTTCAGAATTGCCTAATCTACAAGTATTTAACGGCAGGTTTAAGATTCCATATATTGATCTCTGGCTAGATACAGAACATATTTGTGGATTAGGCCATTTTGAACCAAAAAATCCCATTTTGCAAATAACCACGCAAACTTTTAAGTTATTAATTAATGAAGCCTCTATACACGGCCATTTTCAATTATTAATAACTCTAAATTTTTCGTGGTTGTTTGCAAAAGTGGTACACAGATTTTTCGTTCACATTGACCTAAACTACAAGCATGTGATAGATGAAACGGCTTGTGTCAGACACCCTGTGTAATATATATAATATACTAATAGTATTTGAAAATAAAATAATCAGAACAAAACAATTTTTAAACGTAAAAAGATAAACTGCAATAAAATATGAATTATAACAAACATGATATAATACGTGACATTTAGACGTGAAGAGACATTTAAAATAACAATTAAAAATTTACTTCCACATATACCTTTTATTGCTTTGAACAGCATTACTTATCACGTCTGTACGTTGTTCTGTAGAAATTGGGATATTCAGCGTTCCGACTGCCATCCTGTCGGGGACAAATATTGATAAATCGGGGTAATCTCGACAGGACGGATGACAACCCTAATTGAACCTGGCGAGTGAGCAGAGTAACGTAAGAAAAACGAATCATTTCAGTAATTCTCTCTCGAATCTTAGAACGTGCGCACCGATCGAGGAACCCACGAGTGCCCGAGAAAACGATAAGCTTGTACTATTTAAGTGTCGAGTAGCTTAACGGAGAACTTGGTCGCCCAGACGGCACATTTAAACCGAACTACATAGTTTTTCATTTCCTCCAGAAAGAGAGACAGCTGAATAGACAATGTGGTGTAATGTTCGAGATCGTGTTGCGAAAGTTTCCGAGAGAGAAAGAAAGAAAAACTTCTCTTAGTCCAAAGTGAAGAATAATACGGTCTCTTAAACGAAAATCCACGTTATCAATGGGATTAAAAGCGTTAACGCGGAAAATCGTCCGCCCGCTCTCACTCACAGGATCTATGTCCGATCTTTTTTCTTTCTCCTTTTTTTCTTTGACGTATCTCTCAGAAGTTCAAAGATCTCGGGTCTATTCTCGTTCGCGCGCGGATTATTTGACTATCTCGACGGAAATACCAAAAGCGATCTCGCGACGACGATTACATCGGCTACGATAAATTTTAGACGGACGGTGACGTAGCGCCGTCTAGTCTTCTGTGCGCTTCCACTATCGATCGACGTGACGGTAACGAATAGTCGAAACGTTCCTTTCCGCACATGAAGGTAAAGCTCCCACAGGTAAAAATTAACTAGTTCATATAATACAACTCATACAACTGAAGTTTAATTAATTTAGCAAATTTTTTGTTCATGTACCTAGTTTTTAGTTAAAAACTAGATCTGATAGCTAAATTTCAGTTATATGGACAGCTAATTCCTTCTTTCCATGTACAATCTCCTTATCGCGCATACAATTTTGGAGATACTGGCATTATCATTTTAGTTTGTATTTAGCCGCGCGAGCTATATGTCAAGTTCGCGGACGTCATTGCGGATAATAACTCACGGGTAAGCTGGAAATTTAATAGTGCGCCAGAAAACGTTAATCTCTCTCGGCAACCTTCCGCGACGCGGTCGCGATGATTAAATCGCCAATTAAGCCGCGTCTATTTTTTTTTTTTTAACGGCGAGGACCTGCGTATACGATCCCTCTTACCAATTTTTCGCACTTTCGCACGGTACTTGTCGAACGGGCACTGAATTCGAAGAGAAAACATTTTTTTCTCTGAACAATAGTCCTTTAAATGCGACGATAGTGTCGTAACACAGCGTTGGCAAAAGCTGAATTGTGGGAGGGAGTGGAAAAAAAAATATATATATATATATTACGATAAGGTTTTATTTTAAGGCTAAAAGAAATTTGCGTTTAAACGCAGACCGCGAGAGCGTAACCCACTGCGCAATATAAATATTCTATGTAATTTCCCGCAAGAAAGACAGGTTAAGTTCACACACACACACACGCGCGCGCGCACGCAACACACACGCGCGTACGCACGCACGCACGCACGCACACATACTAAAAACCGGGTCAAAAGCAGCCCTCAGAACCTCTTGGCAATTTCAGTATAATATCCGCACTAGAATGTTAAAACTTGGTATTACCACGGCGCGTCTATTGTGTAAATTTGATTCCGCTGTGTTCGTAATGATGAAATAACAAAAGTTTCAAGCGGCTCCGATTGTCATAATGCTCCGCGCAAATGTTTCATCGCAATGTTGAACAGCGGAAACCACGGTGCTTTAACTCGATAATACCTCAACGATGTCAAGCCCTTTGTCCCACTGCATAGATTCGCTGTATGCGAGTTCTTCAGTTTTTATTCTAATACTCTTCTCATAATAAAAACAATAACGAAAAGAAGTTTCATTGTTATCCCGAGAGCAGGATTCATTTTCGAAGAAATAAGAGACGGTGTCACGACGAGTATAATACATGTTAGAAGGGAGGCATCGAGAGTTTGCACATCGGATTAAACGAGTCATTTTACAGACGCAAAATCGAAAAATTAAAGTGAATGTCCCAATCTGTTCTTCTTAAGTCAAATAATATAGCTCCATACTTATCCTAATAAATGTGTGTTTTTGCTCTAAATTTTATATATTATCCGTCATAATAAGTTTCGTATAAAATTTAAAGCCATAGTGAATGTTGGAACATCATAATTATAAACATGGTGTCAACGGTGACAATTTGAACAATTACTCGCCGACAAAATTGGCCGTCTTCTTGGGATTCTTTTGTAATTATTTTTAATCTGAAGCAATTGAAATCATATTGTCAGAGTCGAGGAAAGATTAAAAAATACTTTACAAGCGAAAAAGTTAAAAAGGTATTTTTTGTAGTTAGTACATATATATGTCGCTAATCAGTAGTGGAATATTTATTTATCTCTATTATTACCTAAATAAGTACGATATACAACGATATAAATGTTTCTATTTTTAAACCCCATTTTTAAAGGGAAAATTGTATATTTTGTTTATAATAAAATTAAGGAATAATTTAGCAAATAATATGAGTTCTTAGTCTATATAAACTAATAATTCATAAAGCAACATTCATGAATCTGTACCAATTTGTGACACTGAAATAATAGTTTTTGCCTGTCAGTAATAGGGCTATCTGTACGTTTGTTACCTGTCAGTAATACAGGTATATATGTGTTGGAACAAAAAGTTACTAATTGGTGTTTTCGTCACTTTTGAGGGATAAATTAATTAAAATTTTATCATAAATCGAATATAATAAGAATCCCAATTTTTCGAACAAAATAAATGTTATATAAATATTATACTTAATACGTGTATTATTAAAACATTTTATTGATTTATTTTCACGATAAAGTTACTTCGTCACTAATTGGGATTTACCTGGAAGACGGGAGAAAACGGTGAATAACGAAGATGGGTGTTTCATTGAACATGACTGTTACTATTGATGAGAAAAATGTTGCGAAAGATCAAAGAAAAATATCGCGAGGATGAAGATATTTCAACGAGTTAACGTCATTCTCATTACATGACGGCGTGGAGCGCAACGTGTAAACACGCAAATGTTATTCGATTTACGTAATGAAGGCGAATAATGAAAATGTGACGGAGAAAATTGCTCCCGGCGTTATTTCCTCGCGGAGAAATGAATCACCGGCGCGCAGTACTGCTTTGGGCGAACTTCAAGCGACATATACGGCCGCTGTTATAAAGGACGAATTGGTAGAATATAACCGATACGCTCCAGCGGGCTCTTCGAATACGAATACGCTCGAGGACGACGCGAGTTTACGAGCTGACGCTAGACAATGACCCGGAGGAGCTGCGAGACCGCAATGAAACTTTCTAGTTTCCAAGTGGAGCGCAAGAGATATAAATCTGATCGAGAAGCAGTCGGACTACAACGGCTGTTCGTGTATGCGAACTATGCCAAACTGAGCAATTAGGAGAGATCAGAAGAGCGCGTGGTGGACCAGCCGCGTAACCATTACGGTAACGATGCTATGTCCTGAATCAGACTTCCCTCGACGAAATAAGAATATTCGCTCGTATTATTATTGTTTCACTTACTGCGTCGCGAAGTTGTGCGAGAGAGACAAAATTAAAGGAGCTCGTCACTATATTTGTGAATTTATTACCTCACCCTCTTCGCGAGATTCTTGGATGTATCTCTTCCGGGGCGATAAATGGAGAATAACAACAATCGTGAGTTCGTGTCGTTATCAAAAGTAAAACATCTCGCGTAATCTTAACGACTCCTATTGTAATCTCGCGCTGACAACGGTAAACAATCAGTGAAACATGGTTTTATCCGACGGTAAGCTACGAGAATTAAGGATTATCTATTTATTTATCTATTTATCGATTTGCACTCGCCGACTATGTTCGTAAACGTAGAGCAAAAGAGAGAAAGTTATTACATCGTGAATACAGGCGTGTAACGGGTAACGTAGGCCGACTTACGCAACCATTTTTGCGTCGAAGCGCGCGAACAAAGCGCGGGAAAAATATGTATAATACGATATATCCTGGTCTGGAATTATACATAGGCGAGGGAGAAGCTTATTATATTGGAGCACACACACAGGGTGTGGGTCCCCCGACGGGTAAGAGCTTTTAATTGAAGCCACTCCGCCTCGAGAGCAACCTTTAAGGTCTTGTTATAACCAGGTATATGGACAATCGAGCTATTCTTGATGCCTAAATTGTTTACACTGCGGCCCACCCCCCTATCGAATGATTGCTCATGGATGCCGGCGCGCGGTTTCTCTTAAGTACCGTTCATACGTGTAAGCTGATAAAAAGCTCGCGAGATCGTCTCTTTAACCGACCAAGAGATGATGATGATCTTTATATGCGCCGTGTATGAATGATAATCGTAACTTCCTTGGTGTCGGCCTATAAAATCCCGGTATTTCGAGATTCGGAGAATGTCTTTCAACGGGCGTTCCCGCCAGAGGGTATATTATCGTTATTCGAGAGCTTATACGTCGCTCCGCGCAATAGTTGAACGCGTTAACCACGCGTGATCGGCGTAGCGCGCGGGATAACTGTCGCTTCCGTCCGGGGCCGTAATCCGCTTGATTTATCGCGGTGCTTACCGCTGGACCGATGTGAACGATGATGAAGTGAACGATGACGGACCATAGGTGACGACGACGGGGTTGTCGTTGCTCGTCAGCTAACGCGGACTCGTGGGTCAATTGCTATTTTCGACCCGAGACGGTTGTCGAGTGAGTTAGCAAAAGTTAGCTCGTTACCGTATTTATAAGTTTTATCCACAAATCCGAGATGTATCTCTTTCCGGAGACGGTAAATAGGGAAAATACAATCTCGTTCCCGCATAAAAAAATTACAAACCGATTTCCTAAAGCTAACGATTATCTTTAGCTAGTCACACTTATTTTTCAGTCTTTAGTTCGCCACACTTTGGCCCGTGAAGACGCATGACTTTTGTCGTCTCGTAATTTTTATTCTAATTCCATATTTTTCAAGTACTTTCATTTCAGTTTAAAAAGGAATCTCAGTTTTTTTTCTTTTTTTTTTAAAAGTGCATATATACTAGTACTTATTGCATAAAAATTTTGAGATTTGACTAGTATTATTTTAAGACACTTTGAAAGTTGCCTTTTTTTAAAAACCACCTACTTTAAACCAAAATAACTCTAATCGGCAAAATAAGAGAAATTTGATTTTTGGTCAGTATGACGCTAAGCTGTTAATAACATTTCAAGCTGACAAACATAAAATTACTTAACTCTATATGAGTCTTAAACTTTCAGATTTTCTCTAGAATTCTTAACAGAACTCTGCCAAAATTTGGAAAAAATGGGGCTTCACAGAAATTCGTGATCGTTGTATACTTTTCCCCGTCGAGATCCACATTAATCGGCTGTAGAGCGCGAAACACCATCATTTCCGTCGCACCAAGTTGCCCGCCGCATTTTGTCAGACGGCAATCGGAGCACAAATGCCGCGCTTCATAAATTATTCATGCAGACCAATCGATGTTTCGCGAAGCTGTGAAATCGAAAAATTGCTGCCACGTCGATAGACACGATGGATACCTGTATCAAATTGGACTTTCGGCGTATTCCTCGACGTGTGAATTCCTCAAGTTTTCACCTCTTTCTCCTTTTATTTCCAACTCCGACATGAGATCGCGTAATTGAAAGCACGCATTCATCGAACAAATGGAAGATACACGTCTTTCTCTCTCTCTCTCTCTCTCTCTTTCACTCCCCGCGACCTATTTTTCCGACACCCTAACAGAGTTATGACGAGCTGACGGTGACGTCACTGGCGCGCTGACGTCACTGGCACTTCCTTACGTGACCATTCAGTGTGACCTCATTTCTCTCTCCCTTCGAATTTCGCCCTCGCTGATTCGCGTCCCTCCATCCGTCTGTCCTTAAAGCTTAATGGCCGCCCCATTCATGTGAATATTCCACTGGCGCGAGACGTTACTCTATTTCATAAAATAGTTTGTTATGCGGTCGTCTAAATGTGAGATTCCCGATAACGGCCTCGATGTTTCTTCGACAATAAAAATTCTACCAGTATAGTGCCGTCTATTCCCGTCTCCTCTCCTATATTGCTCACGTGAGAAGAGATTGTAACCACCACCGAAAGGTTCCTTATCCGTGAAAACTACCACAATATACCTATTGTGGAGAGGAGATTACTCACTTCGTGTATGTACATTTATTGAGTTATTGTTTTTAACAAGGATCTCCTTCGTTGACAAAGCGCAATTTATCGACGGACTGTGATTTCCGAAAGAAGACGAAACAGCGAGTCGTAATGTTCCAGTTTTAAAAGTTGCGAACGTATGGCACTGAATAGCCGAATTAAACGCCCGTATTACATACTTCTGGTTAAGCCGCGATGTAAAGCTACGAAGCTTAGTTAGTTAGAAATAACAAAGAGATCATTTTCAGAATAATTGAACACGTTCGATCACTGCGAGATTGAAGGACAAAATAGGCGCGTTAACGGCTCAGTGGTAAATCCAGATATTCCGCCGACATAGGAAAATTCCGCGTTCGATGGAGACCGAGCAAAAATTGGTTTCACGTCTACCGCCTCGATAAAGAAATATCACAAGAGGAAGAGGAGAATTATCAAGCTGATAATTGGAACTTTTACATTGAAACGGATATTCATACGATACAAATGGGAGAATTGTACGTACTAAAGATTGTAAAATGATTACGCTAATTGAAAAATCGCGTTTTTCTAACATAGAATCGATCGTCACGTCTAATCATTCCTAATAATTTCACTATGTGTGCACGTTAGTTTAATCAAATATAATTTGGACTAAATAGATTCGTTTCCACGCGTCGTTTTACCTTGATTAATTACTGAACCACGTATAATAGCGTTTAAATTGACCGTTAAAAGAAAATCAAAGTCCTTCCGAAGTTACTTGGCTCTACTTATAAAACTTGGTTCGAAGTAAGGTCAAAGCATTTCCATTTAATTTACCTCACAATACCGCGTGCGCTGAAATGACGTTACAAATTAGAACGGAAAAGCAACTTATCACGTGCCGCGTTTTTAATAATAACTACAGCTTAATAATAACCGCACTTTTTCCGTCTTTTGTTAACCGCGAGCAAAAATATGTTTTACATTAACGTTCGTAGATCTCGAGCACGGAAATTACTAGGACGACACAGTCCGAATTTGACGATTAACTCGTTGTGATATTCAATCGCGCACATTTTTATCATCACGAACCGCGCCCTTTGCAAGTACCATTCTCCGCTCGCGATTTTATAGCGTAAGTTTAACGGAGCAAAAAAAGGCGACGCCCTGCGTCCTTGAGGCTAGGAGTATCGATAAATGTCACAGTAGCTCTCAAACCTACTCAAATAAAACTCGAAACTGGGTTAGCTTTTTGCCATTTTCAATGAAACTATCCATTTAGTGCGGCTCTAATTAAAAACTTGCGATAAAGGCGGAAGAATATACACTCTGAAAACGCGATAATTAAGCTGATTGGTATCTTACAGTTAGTGAGTTGTTGTTTGTCGCTCGATAAATCTTTTGTGAGCATCAGATAATTTAGCTTTTTTATTAATTTCACGTTGCCGTTGTTATTAAATTTCGCAGTAATAACGGAATACCGACATGTTGATTTGTCGACGAATTTTAACGGTAAAGAGATCCTGATTTTTTGCGCATCGCATGCATCCAACTTTTGCGTACATAATATTCCGCGCGGATAACTCCTAGCAATCCCCGAGGCGAGTTTCGTCAAGATTTAATACCACGGATATTCAGCTACTAGACTGTCGTTACTCATTCGAGGCATCAATCTCGCTGTCGATTGATAATCGAACAAATCACGCGGTAACACCAACTATTAATCGTATGGAAAACTGCTGATTAAACCGAACAAGCTACGGAATAAGTATTCGCATAGCGTTCACATCCGCTATCCTGGCCGGATTCTACAAGATGAAGTACGAATTCCGGTAGCAAATGAATTTTCGCTTGTTCGCGGTTGACTTAATATCTATGCAGATTCGAGCGAGCGAGCGAGCGCATGCCTGCGGAATTGGCCGACTTTTTGTCACTTTCGGGGACGAATTTCCTTTATTATATATATTACACGCCACGAGCGTGTCATGTGCCGCGATTCTAATTGTCCGTCTGGAACGTCATTCAGTTCTTAATTGCTTCGCGCTTTAATTAAAACGACCAAATTGACCGCGCAAAACTATTGCTGCTCTAAACGCACGCTCCAAATTTTCTGACCGGCATTTATCTCGACGCATAACTGCGTAATTTTACGGTCGTCTGTTTCGGCAAACACTCTGCAAAAAGCACTTGATGCAGCTGACTATATTGTATAACGGATATTTATAAAAATAAAATCCAACTGCTCTCCTGCATATATTTTGCTACGAACGTAACGATTCGCGAAGCTCGCAATTGTGCGACCACCCTCGATTTTGCATACTTCGCGATTTTAATTATTTCGGGTTATCGCGCATCGAAAGCGCCGTGCGTTCGTCGGTTATGTATATTTAATTACAATTGATTTTATAGACGGTGGCTGCACGAGGATAATTGAATTGCGTCCCGTTCGATAAATACGTATCGGAAGTTCTCGCCTTTAATGAAATTGGACGTTGTCTAAACTCGATTCTTTAATATTGTCTNATATACATATATATGTGTGTGTAACGCGAAAGGAACACTCGCGATTACGTGAGATCAATTTTCTATCGCACGTACTTTATTTAAGCGAGTTTCACTACTTATTTCATAGTAGCCTCGATCACAATCCCTCGAAGCGAGTTTTTCCGACGAGCATTCGTGTAATTCTTGAAAGAGAGAGAGAGAGAAAAAGAGAGGAAGGACATCTCTGACGCTAATGCTATTGCCACCTGAAAGCTCGGCTAGTTTTCACGAGGGGATTTTACCCGAGAGAGACATGGCCTAAGCGCGCGCAATCTCGACGAAAGGAATTCCGTGAATAGCAATCAGCGGAGCACGGTTAATTGCATTAAAGACTATCGATCCATCGACAAAGAGCGGGGGGCGGGGGGGGGAGGGGAGGCGCAATCCGATGCATGCGTCGCGCCGCATACGATCGTAATTAGTCAATTTATGGAATGCGCGTCTTCCGCTGCGGATTCTTTAGCGACACGACGCGTTTCATCGGGCTTTAATTTTCGTCCGAATGAGATTCATTCGCGATCGTAGAATCGAAATAGACTCGACCGGTGCTAGACAGCGGCTCCTATACCCGGTTAATTAACAGCCGTTCTTCTTTTGTAGCGGTAGATCATTATCTCTCTCTCTCTCTCTCTCTCTCTCTCTCTCATTATTGCGATCATGAGCTGTAAAATGGAGGGGAAGCGTGAAAGAATCTGTTTCCGCCAAATATTGCTAATAATTCTATATTTCGTGTACGATGAATCTGATAAAGATAACTTTGAAACCTTGGCCTTAAAGATGATTTATTAATGGGATCCGGGACAATTTTGATGTCCAGAAGAAGGGGGATATATATCCGAAGTTCTATGAAACATTTGGAACGACCGAAAACCTGAGAATAAGCCGACAGCAGAAACGTATGAAATTAAATAGCCAAGCCCGAGTTATACTCGGGCTTCAGCAGTTGTCGTCTGCGCGCTACCCCGACCTATACTCGGGCTTAGGACAAAGGGTGATAATGAAGACGCGATCAAGCATACTTCGTATCCCTTCGATCTTCCCGGGGGCGCACAGACGAGATTTGAAACAAAAGACTTCACACGATTGTGCTTAGGTAATAATCGCAAAAAAAAAACAGTAAAAAATGTGTTAAATTTAATACGTTGACTGCCAACTACGAGATATCTCGTAGGTTGTTTACTTGCCCAGGACGCCAACTACGAGTTATCTCGTCGCTTCATTACTTCATTAAATCAAATTGGCTTCTTAGACCAGAATCGTGAAAAGTTCCGTGGCAGTCAACGTGTTAATACATTTTACATGTTTCGAACAGTCCACACAAATTCTTGTATTAATTTAACATGATAAGATGAATATGTTGAAAAGTAACAAATATCAAGAATTAACACAAAATTAAAATATCTATAATGGTCGACACTCAAGTATAAAATGTGTTACTTGAACCTATTGAATATCGATTCAACACAAAATTTATTGAGATACAATATGTTAAATTAACACACGGGTATGTTAAAAATTTAGTAAAAATATTTTAACAAAGACAGATTTTAAGTACAAAATGTTGCTTGTGATATTTCGTCAAGATGACGCTTTTAATTCGGCATGTTAAAGTCACTTGCCTTCAGAACGGCTTCATTAATCGCGCGCCTTTCTTACGTTTCAGGACATCGATTACGAGGGTTTTCGCAAGTTTCTGAACACGTATCTGGAGATCGACACGCCCGATGAACTATGCCGACATCTCTTCCTTTCGTTCGTTAGGAAGAGCCCGCGTGTAGACAGCAAGGCTTTCAAGGTGCGTATCGCAATTTTAGGCTAAAAATCGCTGCTACGAACGGGCCGTCTATTACCGCGACGATAAAAACTCGCGCAAATTGGATACAGAGGGGCGGACAGAAGAAATTCGCGCAAAGTAGCATTACGGGGCCCTTACAGCCGCAATGGTCATGTCGGAACAGAAGTGCCTTTTGAAAAGCGAAAAATTAAGAATACGGTCGGGGATTAAAGCGATATTATCCGCGTTTGTTCGTTTCCCAGGAGATGGCTGTGCTCTCCTCGACAACTGCCTGCGCTGCAATTACATCGCACACGACTTCTAGCAGTAACGTTAATAGCACCGGCATACCGGTCGCCGGCATCGCTGCCGAGAGCCACAGCAGCGGGTCCTCGTTGGCCGACAAAATTCACGGAATTACGGAAAAATTGCAAGCGCTCAGCCATCACAGAACGGAAAGTGAAGTCTCAAAGACGCGAACAGGTAAAGGGTAGAGAGAAAAAGCGGGTCGAAATTTTAGATTGCTTTTAGACCGATTTTCATCGTCAAATCTTGTATTTAAGACGTCTCCCGTATAGTATTTTCAGATGCTATCATTGACTCATTTCATTGACTGCGAAACATCTGAAGATGAACTTAGGCTAATCTTATATATATATATATATATAT
>NW_014554712.1:2548335-2605159 GCF_001313825.1 Dinoponera quadriceps | reverse complement strand
TATATATATATATATATATATATCCGACTCTGAATACCGGCTTTAGACCTACTTTTGATTCGAATTTTCTGTAGGTTCAGAAAGATGAATATAGGTTTAATTTATACGGAAATTTTATGAATATCTATCCATATTTAAATTTTATATCCTTATTATTATTATTAATTGTAACAGAATTCAAAAATGATTTAAACAAAAAGAGTTTTGATTTACTTATATATATTTGGCTTATTTATATTACAAAAAATTAAGAAGAATACCGCAGTAGAAATAATAATAAACCGCCCAAGTAGAATTTACTGACTTGAAATAAAAGCTGTAGGTTAAATATAATCAAGATAAATTACTATATAGGCTTCATAGTATCTAAATAGGCTTAACATGGAATGTTGAGATTGAAAATACAGTTACAATTTCAGCTGAGAAGGTTAATTAGAAAATTAGATTTATATAGGCTTCAGAATATAAAAATTAAATGGAATTTTTCAGGTGGAAAGTAAGATGAAAATTTCTACTCGGATTGACCCCGAAGACAGCGAAATCAATCGCGATACCGTCAATTAATACCTTTCCATTAGCGCGCGAACGCGTTTTCCTTGTTCGCTTCCGCGTTCCTCAATCTATATTTTAAACAAATAAACTTCCCACAAGATCGGATAGAATAGGTCAGAGCAAAAAGAAAATGACACTTCCGATGGTTCGTTGAACGTTTTTTTTATCCTTCTTTCTTTTTTTTAACTCGCATCACACATCGGGGAATGCTATTGTTCCCGTGGAAATGACAAACGAATAACAATCGATCCAATCCAAAGGAAGCGGAACTTTGAACGAAGACATAAGGGTTCGTTAAAAATACGTTTGCTTCGACTGATGAATATCTACTAGACGATTGTTTTAAAGAGACGATTCGTTACGCAAACTTCCGCTCGAACATTTTGATCTCTGGAAAATTTCACACTCATGTCTGGCAACTCACCGCGCGAATAAAATTAATTTGTCAGAAGGAAAATTACTTGCGCGCGATTTAATTCTGATCGGAAATGCGGAGGTAAGATGGAAATCTAGGACAATCCTCCTTTCTATGCAAACAGATGTATTTCTTGGAAAATACGATCTTGGAGCGCATTAGATACGCACCGACCGCGAGGACGTAATGAATATTTAGCCGGTGAATCTTTCATTGCGTAAACAAGTCGGTGCATCTCGTGCGTATATAGACGTAAGATCAACTCTCTCTCTCTCTCTCTCTCTCTTTCTCTCTTGAGCACGCACACAGTCGATCGATCATACTGTTTGTTTTTCTTGTGTTTCACGCAACGTCACGTGGACAATTCAGGAAGCGTGCATCCAATGTTAACAGTCACCCATACATCGTATAGCTGCCATGACGTACTGGAGAAGAAGAGCACGGATAGCAGCCCGAGCCACAGTCAAATGTCGCGAAATTCGTCCAGGAAGTCGAACAATTCCCTTCTCGTCAACAACGGGAAATTGGAAGGTAGGTAGACGCCGATTGTCGAATACAACGACTAGGCAATACAAGATCGGGCGATATTCGTACGTTATTCGACATCGTCAGCGTTACATCTCCGCACGGAAATCCGCTTTCGATCTCCTTACCGTGTCGTGATGATTTCTATCCTTCCGCTTTTCTTCGTCCGACCTTCCCGAGGGAATTATATGCCTTTGCTAAAAAGGTGATTCTCCTTTTCTTAACGAGCTCTCGCTTGCTTCTTCCAAAAGGTGATCCGTCCTTTTATTTCACAGACATCCAAGACGTTTCTTTTACACGCGGAAATACCCGAGATGAAGAGAGATCTTCGCCTGGAGATCGTGAGCTGGACGAGAAAGGTCGCGTTAAAAATTTCTTAAGAGCAGTGTGTATCGTCGGGGTGACGAGAGAGAAAGAGAGAGAGAGAGAGAGAGAGAGAGAGAGAGGCCTGAGAGATTTTCTTCTCGGCAAACGTAAAGCCGTGTAAAATTTGGTGCCGCGGAATTCATTTTTGCCAGGAGCGGTCCAGAGATCGCATTATGACAAAGGGTCCATTTCAGTCACCATCGATCTTACAGCGGCGCGTTACTCTCAAACAAAGCTTGAGGTCGTAAATGCCGGGTGAATTACGGCTCGCAGGGACATGACATCTCTTTCTTTCAGAAGTATCATATCGACCGTGATCGAGAAAAATACGATCGCAATACATACTCGCGATGGATATAAAGGTCCCTTCATATATCACATTTCATGGACTCAAGCGACGCAATCTCGTCTCTTTGCTTCATTACGCGCTTCCGTAAATTCCCTCGCGGCGTTGTATCGCTTGCACTCCCGAGACAACTTCACTCACGAGAAGGTTATCTCGTCGATAAGTTCGTTTTTATACGTGCTATAAGATATTTTTCACCTAAGGCCGAGGGAATTATTTCCTTAGCAGCATTTCTCCTCAGTTGAAATGCAAAAAAGAAGCGCTCGTTTTGAACACTTTCACTACTGTTTTTTGAGATTACATCAGCTATACCGTCGACTATTTCAAACTCATTTCACCTTGCAATTTCCTTTAATGTGGAATAACTTTTGATCCAGGCTCTGAATAACTGTCAAACTTTTAGTGTCATTTTTAAATGTAATGTGGATAAGTTTGTATCAATTCTTTCGTAATTTTTTCCATTATTTTGACTTGATACATCCTCAACAGTAGCAACGAAAACCTGAGGACGAGAGTGATCACGTCAGTTTTCCGATGCATGATACATAGAAAGCGATCGATTCGAATTGCATGCGCGAGACATCAACACGCGATGTTTATGTCTGCTCCAAATGAAGACGCGCCGGCAAGTGACAGAAATAATATGCTTACGTTATGAATTTAAAGGAAATGTTTATTCACGTCTGCGGCAGCGTGTCAGCGGCATGCGATTGATCGCGCGTATAAACTTCGCGTGGTTTGAAATAAATACCGCTATTTTAAATTGTACAATCTCTCGGAGTTGATCATCGCGAAATGTCATGACATAGGGCTCCGTATGTGCAATCGGAAGAAGCCGACTCCCAGCTATTTCCGGGTCTGTTTGAAGAACGAGTGTGATCTTATCGTCTTGCCGCGTAACACAAATACATCGGCGGAGGTGATGAAATGCCGTGTTAAAGGCCGCCTTTTTGGTACACGTGACTCGCGCAAACGAGAAAAATGATAGGAGAACATCAAATATGATCCGAAAATAGCAGGTTCCGACGAGTCGGATTGCGCACCCTCGAGGCTTCGTTCTCGCCTTTTATAAATCGGATAGATACCGAGAACGAATAGTCACGTCTGAGCGTTATGATAAACGAAATTGCAAAGCGGCGTCAAGAGTAGAAAACGAGAGAATGTGAAAAATTACTTGAGTGGTCACACACAGGAATATTTGATTCGTCCGAATAACGATCGAATATTTCGCATTATCCATGATAAATGTACGAGTCGTAAGTTTGTCTCTATTTCAATTAAGTGAAACTTTCTAGACTTCTCACTTTGCCAATTATAATTTTTGTTTCTGGAAAATCACACACAGTGTGTATTCGTGTCGTCTCAAGTACGAGTTTTGAAGATATCGTTATTTTCTGTCTAATATTCTTTGTTCTTAATTTAAGAAAATTACTTTTGAATAATGAGAATATTATACCCTTAGTAGATCATTATATGCAATTTATTCGTGTAAATAAATTTTATTTGTTTGATAATGTTATATAATTTTATTTCAACATGTTGAAAATACGAATTTTCTCAAAACAAGAATTTTTACCGTGTAAAACAGCTTAGTTGTAAGTATGAGAAGGTTTATGTCCAGTTAATTATTCTCAGTTTTAAAACATCGGAATATCTAAACGAACGCTTTCGCGAGAAGTTTACCTTGGTTACACGAACTGAGATTTTTCCCGTGCAAAATAGGATCTAATGTCGCTTCTCTTAGTTAACGAAGCATTATATCGATTAGCATAGAGAGAATTGGAGGTCGAGTGCGCGCTTCGAATTATTCGCGCGACACACGTTTGCGCATACAGGCGTCGTGCGAGTGCCACCGAAATAACTGTATCTCCGGTATCATCTGGTATAAATGACGTCACGATCGTATGAGAGAATGATACCAGCTTCCCGACGGAGGTTCCACCACACTCTCAGTGACTCTCCAGTCGCACGAGAAGCAACAAGTGCCTACGACAAGTTAAATTATTAATCGCACTTTGACGTTTGTCCGTCGCAATGATCGTCGCATCACGTCGCGATTCTGCCTAAACGCACATCCGATTCGATGAAACACGATCTCCCTGCTCGGCTGGCATGATGGTTGTAAAGAACAAGATGATCCGCTTATCGAACATATCGGGAGTGATGCTGAAGGAAGGTGAGACAACCGTAAAATTTCACGAAAACACGGTGCATAAAGTCGTATCCGCAAATAATAAAATCGGCGCGTTGACTACCTCGAAGACGATTTCGAAGTTTCGGATCAAATCCTGCATACACTTTTTATTCTGATTTTAGATACAGATATGCCAAGTGAGAAACATTAATAGAGAGAAAGTAAGAAATTTAATCTTCGTGTGATCGAGATGAAACGAAATACGTTTTCCAAGTATTTCGCGAATATAGCAATTAATCGGAGAATTATCTCCGATGAATACGAACAATCAGACTCCGGCGTGATGAAATAAAATCTATTGTGATGAAATTCACCGTGGGATTCCCGGGATCTCTTTTTAAAACCGTATATTATACATATCAACACGAAATCAACCGAATAAACAACGTTACCGCTTGTAAATTATAATTAGTTAAATTTACTGAACCCGCTCGTAATTGTCGGGAACTTTCATTAATAGGAAATAAAGCCAAACGGTACTATACGAATTGTGTGATTATCCTCAATAAACCTTGATAAAATTATTTGTCCATACTAAGAGAGAAGAAATATATGAACGAGAGCTTCGCTCGACTTTTGTAAAATATCATTGAGACATCAGCACCACAGACTTCCTGGAGAAATTACGTATGCAGAGAAACAGTTAGAACGAGAGAGAGAAAGAGAGAGAGAAAAAGAAAGAGAGATGATAAAAGAATCTGATGGATTTGCTGTACATTAGAAAGATTAATCGTAGTGTCCACAATCGATCAGCATGTCATGTTTCCTTGGTGCCAAATGTTTTATATTTTTTTTTCGCACATTCGAGTGTCATTACCGACGCTCTTTCTCATTCGGAATCAAATCAGATTGCCCGAACGTGAAAAAATGTACTACGGTCTCGCATGGACAAAGCGCGAGCATGACCGCGTTAGTTTGCGGGACGAATCGTCTCGTGCGAAATTTTATTTTTAACTTGCCGTGCAAAATCAGTTCTGTGCAAGACGCGACATCGGCCAAAAATAAGAATGGAGAAATCGTTTCGATTAAACGACGATTATTCAGTTGCTGACGGAATATTCGAGAACATAAATTCAAATAGAATCGAGATCGCGCGTACAATATTTTTGCACGAAAAAAACGACGTTAAATTGTCAGAACCATCGAGAAATTAATCTTCGCAAGGAAAGGTAGAACAGCAGGACGGAAAATTCATATATTGCGGTCATGAGTGACTGAAATATATGAATATGGTTTGATTAAAACAAAGAAAGAGCAAGCAAAAATCGTATGGAACAATGAGTAATAAAAATATATTTTTCAAAAATATTATAATAATATAATAAATAAACTTGTGCTGAGATCACGAATGCCCTTTATCTTTTCTTACGAGGATTAAGTCTTAAAAGTAAAATTAAAACGGAACTCGGCGAAATCTTAACGTGCAAAAAATTTCCGTTGAATAATATAGCTGTACTAACAGCTATAATTTACCAAACTTATGTTGCGCGATTAGGATATATTTATATTGAAGCAAAAATTTATATAAGACAGCAATAGTTTAATCAAATATATATTAATTTCATTATATATAAATTTACCATGTGTACAAGGAAATATCAGAAAGGTAGAAAATATTGATATATGTAACATATTGCAACTTGAATCGCACGTTATTTCTAACGTTGGTATGAGAAAAAAAATTTTGTCTTGAGTAGTGACTATTGTGTAACGTATAATATTATTATGTATGGGATCAGTCAAAAAGTTTACAACACTTTTTTCCACGAGTTTTATAACACATCCAATGGAAAAATGTATCTAAGAATTACTAAAAATCACATTCTCTTATTGGACACGGAATGCGTTCTGAAACTTATGAAAAAAAAAGTGTTGCAATTATTTTGACCATACACGCGTCTATGAGAACGACGGGTTATTCATTATATTTATGACATAAATCATGGTCTGCGCAGCAATGTGTAGTCATAATTGTAGTTCGCATTGCTCTCTAAATTTCACATATTTCCTTGAAATTGTGTCTACATTATAAATATAATGTAGAAACTAGTAAGTAGTAGTAAAGAAAAACTACTATATCGTACTTTTTCGATTCATGATTATTTTCGAGATTTTTCATCTTCGAGAAAAATACTTTGCGTACACGAATTCCAGATTACACGCATATCTTGTGTATCACTTTTCATCGTTACAAATAAGCGCGAAAATTGTTTCGCGCGTGTCTCTCCGATCGAAGGCTGAGTCCGTTCGAGATAAGTTTCTAATTTGCCGGACAATTCTAATTTGAAAATCTACGACGCGCTCGGCCACGAGAACAAATGTTATCGACGGCCATCCAATCGATGCAGTATCGCATTGATCCGCATAAAAGTACAGTTTGAATATAAATAGGTGGTCCAAAAATACCGACTAAGCGTCGTCGACCTGTCTCGAGAGCCGTCACCGCTGCTAACAATCTATATTATAATAACTTCGATTCACTGACTACATATACATACCGACAATTGCGCCGTCTCAATCGAAGCAACAGGTTCTCCAAACTTTTCGACACAAATCCGCGTGGACATTAATCTAAAAATACTCTCCGATTGCCGGCGAAATCGGATGTTCGCTTTGCGAATTTCCCGGAAAATGCGGTCCGATTACATCGCTGGCGATTTTCACTTTGCCCGGGGTACCTCGGCGCACGAAAATACAGCGAATTTTTCGCGAAATGCGACGTCAAGGGAGTTTTGCCATTGAAGCCGCATTTCAGCCCGGACACAACGCTACGATGATTCCTGATAATATTCTTATTTACGGGTGTTTCGTGATAATATTCTTACATGATGGGAAGATCTGTCTTGCTAAAGCTGGAAGAATATAGATTAAGAGAAAAAGATTTCTTTAATGAAACAACTGTCTTGTCTTAATCGAAACAATTTTATCTCTTGGCAAACAAATGAATGTTTAACAAACGGGATTATTTAGTTTCTCAAACAAAAAATATCTTGACATCAAATAACATATTTCTCTCGCATTTTCATTCAAATATTACAATGGTTGTCACAAGCAATAAATTATTTGAAAGAAGTAATATTAAAAAAATATTAAAGAACTTCTTTGTTTCAATGGAACAATATTTAATTCTAGAATACCATACTTCCCACGAGTTCCAATTTCACCACATTGGATGTATGGCACCCAACTACTTTTAACTATTAATAACTTCTCAAAAAGTGGGTATTTTTTAAATTTTACCTAAACTTTATTTTACACTTTAATTTAAATGTCAAAATATCAGAAACTTGTATCAATACACGATTGGCGTTAAAAAAAGAAAAGAAAAGTTAATTTTAGAAAAAGCTTGACTAGAAATTTCTTAATCATAAAAAAAAACACTATTTGCTTAAAAAAATTTGGGACAATTTTTTCTTTATGAAGCTGAATTGTACAAAAGGAATAAAAACATATTTAAAAAATAAAAGATGTAACTTTTCAGGAAAAATAAGAAACAGTGATATGACGCAAAAACACCTATATCAAACATATATATAATACACGCAAAATCGATTTCAATGACGTTCCCTACATCTACTAAACGGCAAATGGGAGCATGGTGAGTCATAAAGGGTGAAACAAAAGTTTTCTTCCCTTCAATTCCGACTTCCCACCTTTCACTATATAGAAACGGCAGGCATTTCAATAACAGCATAAATGTGGTACGCCCAAATGTGGTATTCAAGGATTAATATATAATGAGATACATTTTTTTTATCGGTAACGAAATATTAAATATGTAATTTCTCTTAAATAATACTTCTTCTATCAAACAACAAGGCTTTAATGAAACAGCAACAATTTTATTCAAACAAACTAATATTTGATATTAGATTGTGTTGTTTTTATTAAACAAACATGTATATTAAATCCAAAAAAATCTTTTTCTCTATATATTGGAGCATATAAGTTTGTAGTGCGCTACTTCACGGTATTGCGCTGATTTTCACAGCAACGGTAACGCAAATTAACGTCTTATTTAACTGAAAACGGCTTTCTGCTTATAGAGATGAGGCACCTCGTTAGGAAGCAGAGCACGATGGATGTCCATGCCGTTAAAGTCAGCCTGAAAGACATCGTGTGTTACTTGTCCCTACTGGAAGCTGGCAGACCAGAGGATAAATTGGAATGTACGTATTCGCCGCTACTACCATCTTGAAATTCGCGAAAGCAATTTTGATCTTGAATGATTTGTTAACCGGCGAAAGATCGACGGTGCTCCAACGAAGATTCGCGTGCTTCTCGCTGGACCAACGATGTAACGCGATTCTGTTTGCGCGTTGAATAATCAAAAACACGACCGTGCATAAATCATGACGGCGGAATCCCGCGCCGTATTTCCAGGAGAACTTCGGCCGAGTGGTGTTCCATGTGTACGCGTTTCACGTACACTAAATAGCGAAAAATTGTTTCGCGAATATGTGTGCGATATCGTTGCGAAATCTCTCTTTCTCTCTCTCCCCTCCCTAAACTCTTGGTGCCTAACTTTATCGCAAAAATTGCTCGCCGGAATTTATTTCACTTTGAAAGTAATAAGTGTCGAAAGAGAGCGGGCGGGAAATCTTTTGCGAAAGAGAAAACGAGACTTTTTTTCGTCTTTTTCGAAAAATTCGCGACGACGTTCCTCGGCTAATCGAATACCTCGGGCCCGAGAACAAAATCGAGCGAAGTCCCGTAAGAAAGAACCGAAGAATGTCAGACGCGCGGAATTTACGAGCGAACTCGCGTGTCGGCTGGCAGTCATTCCCGATTTTCTGTCACAGTTGTTACAAGTTCATCGCGCCTTGACTTGTAGTACGGCTGCAACTTGTTGCACAAGCGATTTGACTTGATAATCGTTTCCTTTTTTTTCAGTCATGTTCCGGTTATACGACACGGATGGGAACGGTGTCCTTGATACAAACGTGAGTACAATATGAACATTATCAGTTTACGCGGATAAAGCGTGCAACATGATACCTCACAACGCTGAAAACGTCTCTCATATCGATTGGAAAAATCCTTGACTTTATATATTATCAGTACGGTCTGGCTGGTGATATCGTGGTAGAGATCGGCCGAAATTTACGTTATCACGTTAGTGTTAAAATAATTGCAGGTGATAGACAAGTAACGCGCGACGATATCGTAAAGTATCGTAAAGTATAAAACGATATTGATTCCGACTAATGACAAGCTATTTTTTCCTTCGCGGGAAATAGTTCAACCTCTGTCCCCCTCCCCCGACAATGGTACGAAATAGCTTCGCTCCGTGTATTAATAGACGAGACAAATACTTATTCTATGTTGTTGACCACGTTTATAATAGCTACGTCAATTAACATGCATCCTGCTTGATCCGTTACAACGCGGAACGAATGCAATTTCCGCTTCTTTAATAGTATCATCGATGAATTGAAAGGAGCCAGAAAGTTGTGTGGACGATATACATATGTACACATATATAATTCATTCTACACGGACATTGGCTTGATTATATTTATATTTATATTTAAAACTATCAGTCCAAATTTTTCCAGAATATAATTCTCCGTGTCGTCTTTGGGCGGAGGAACGCTGCAAATGCCACGCGCACGGTCGAAGATATCTTTCTTTCTATATATTCGTCGTGCGTTCATTAGCTCAGACAGAATAATTAATTCCTTTCTGTAATAGTGTCTACCTTCTCCATTAGTTTAACCCCTTCTATCTGCACACGAGCGGATGTACAAAATATACCGGACACCCTATATATTTGTTCCGTATAACATGAAATATTCGATTCGAACAACCGAAATAAGTTCATCAATATGAACCTGTAACACAGCCTAAAAGAAACGTCAATAAAAAAAATAATGGAAAAAGAAGATTAAAAATTTTATTATTTTATTTCCCATTAATTCTATTATTCACTCTTATAAACTACTTAATATTTGCCTATTTTATATATCTCTATACTTGTAGTTAAATAATTTACATAATTAATACATTGCGTATTAAATCCACAATAAATATATTGATATGACAAAATATGAAATAACTCTGATAATTGTGTCTTTGAAACTCGATATGAGAAAAAAAGAATCATTTGTAGCACCAAAGTAGGACAACAAGCTTGTACAATGTATAATATTATATCTCGAGATTCTGATTTTTCGACGAAATTTGCAGAATTAGCACAGAATCAAAATTTTGATTCAACACAACACATGAAAATATAAATAAATTAATAAATAATTATATAAAATATATATTCTCATTCCTATCGAATAGATTAATTTTGTGAATATAATTGAAATATCTATGTATTTTCAGTTAAATAATTTAATTTATTACAGAACCGACTGGTTTTCAGTCAGGATTCGGCGAAATACCTACGAAATACTCTCGAAAGTTGTTTCGCACAATATCTATTCACCCGCAAATGCCGTAATTTCAAGCAAAGTAAGCGTGCCACGTGTGATATCAAGTACTTAGATACATCCGTTAACTCGCTCAGGTGCATTATGCGTGCATATTCATGCATATACCTACAGAATGATTTGAATATGATATCACGGCCGAGGAAGATGATCGAAAAAACACGCGACATAATAAGAGCCGTGTTGAACAAATCATTAATATCGCGATATACGAATTTGCGGCGCGTCGATATAAATAAATATTCACGATGCTGGTCGCGGGAAAAAAAATAAAAAACAGATGGAAATGAGAACACGAGCAAACCCGTTCCGTTATTTTCACTCGAATCCGCTCAGCCATGATGAAACGTGTAAACAGCTGAGGAGGATAACGTGGTTTTAATCAAAGACATACTAGGACGTATCGTATAAAACGGCGTACAGAGAGAGAGAGAGAGAGAATACGTCAATATTTCAATATATCGCGCCATTTCAGTCATACGAGCGATGTATCATATACGTTAACATAAGCGTGCCGTTGGGTATATTGCGTGATAAATGTGCATAACAGCTTTTTATCTTTGTTACTAATGTCATTATCGCGTGTATCCAGGAGATGGACTGCATCGTGAATCAGATGATGAATGTCGCGGAGTATCTCGGCTGGGACGTTACGGAGTTGAAGCCGGTAGGTGAGCTTTCGTTAAGTACCGCGAAAAATCTAAATTAATCCCTCGCGTTGAAATTTAATTGACGATCACAGAGGACATGCGCGTCTATTTAACTTGACGCTCAGAAAGAGAGAAAGAGAGAGAGGACGCATTGCACGCATCTAGGACATGCTAGGCGATTTCGGCTCGTAAACGGTAGAATGTCTATTGGGAGACGTAATTTCAACGCGAGGAGTTCTTACGAGTTTCTTATCTGTAATGCGTCCTCCACGATTCTCCATTACAAGACGGGAGAGAAATTCGCGTCTAATTTCTCTGCGACGGAAGATTAGCTGTGATCCAGCAAATGCGATTCGATTTCAGATTCTGCAGGACATGATGCTAGAGATCGACTACGACGCGGACGGTACGGTCTCGTTGGAGGAGTGGAAGAGAGGCGGTCTTACGACAATCCCCCTGTTGGTTCTTTTGGGTCTAGATTCCCATGTGAAGGAGGATGGGAACCATCTGTGGAGGTTGAAACACTTCAGTAAACCCGCATACTGCAACCTCTGTCTAAACATGCTGGTTGGTCTCGGCAAGAAAGGACTCTGTTGCGTGTGTAAGTAAGAAATTCCCGATATCCTGCGACGTTTAAAACGATCAATCGTCTCGAAAAAATAATTATATAAAATTAAATGCAACCTACTGCTTCTCTCGAAGAACGAGATGAAGATGCGTGTTTATCCAGAACTACAAAAAGCGAGGAAAAAAGAAGGAAACGCGTGTGTAATTGTCGTTCGGCGACGAGATCTATCTTTCCTTTTGTCTTCTCTTCTAATCAGTTTGCAAATACACGGTACACGAGAGGTGCGTGCAGAGAGCGCCAGCTTCTTGTATAGCCACTTACGTCAAGAGCAAGAAGACGTCCCAGACGATGGTTCATCATTGGGTCGAGGGTAATTGTCACGGAAAATGTTCCAAGTGCAGAAAGACGATCAAGAGTTACAACGGCATTACCGGCCTGCATTGCAGATGGTGCCAGATAACCGTGAGTAATCTCTTTTCCAAAATAAAATGGCATCGTGTCGATCTTGTGGAGTTTACTTAATGTATTCGTTAAATCGGAGTATATGCGTGAGGTATATTTCTACGTGGCCAATCACAAAAAGTTTACAATATTTTTTTCTCGATGAGTTTCGCAATGCATCTCACGTACCTCCAATAAAAAAATGTATCTCCTGAGAATTGCTAAAAAACAAATTCTCCTATTAATTGCACATTTCGATTCGATTTCAGAAGAGCAACAAAACACTGTACAATTTAATGATTACGGACGGTGGGTAATTGCCGATTCTTCGATATTTGCAGTATACACGCGAAATCAATTATACATCTCAACTGTAATTAATTAAACAATCTGCCGCGTAATCCGGATAAAAATATTTAAATTCGTACTGATTGCTCAAAGCACGCGAACGCACACGATTACGTGAGACTTCTTAATTGAGATGATAGTATGACACACATTCGCGACCGTCTGTGTATATATTTCATGAAAATATTGCAGCTGCACAATAGGTGTGTGTCGCAAGTACGAGCAGAATGTACATTCGGCGAGCACGCGGTGCACATCCTTCCGCCTACAGCGATCTGCCCCGTTGTTTTGGATAGACAGAGATCGTTGTCGAGAGATAGCAAACGAGGTAGCAAATACGGCCAGGACACTTCATCCGTTAGTTCCGTACGTGCGACTTACATTAATTATCCCTCATTATTAAATATCTCGTCTCACGGATAAGTAGATGTGTAATTATTGTAGATGTGTTATAAGTAGATGTGTAAATTATATATGTGTAAGAAAAAACTATGATTTTACACGGAGAAAAATAATTTTGCGAAACTACCATCATTGCCACTGCAGTGATAAAATTTAATTGTAAGCATAATCAAATTAACAAATTATTCATCATTAAAGTAGAAATCGTTTTGCTGAGATAGAAAAATTTTTTTGAGTGAATTTGTCCTTAGGACACACACTAACTTGCTGTTAGAGCAAAATAGTATTTCCGTAATTTACTCATTTGTTCTTACAGCAAAATAATGTATAAATTCAGCAAAAAAATATATTCACTGATTCTAGTACTGTTAACAGACGTTTTGCTGTCTATAACAACTGACAGATTTTGCTACGACAGCATAAATAAATTTTGCCGTGCTAGCAAAATTTTTTTTTCTATATATATTTTCTGTATTTCGGGTTGTAACGTGCATTATAAAATTGCAAGTCGATTGTGGAACTTATGATACAGTTTAATCGAGTTTCTAAATAATTAAATTATCTGATGAGAAAGCAATTGTCTCGGCTTTATATAGTCTAAAGATGATAATGATATCTGTGTTTGATTCTGTAACGGGACATCGTGCATGCGTAACGTAATGAATGAATCTCGAACTCAACAGGGTGGTTTCCTGACGTGTGGCAGTTCATCAAGTCAACAGCCGGCCATGTCATTTCAAATCACACCGCCACCTGACACGACACCGCTCTTGGTATTCATAAATCCGAAGTCGGGCGGTCGACAGGGGGAACGAATGTTACGAAAATTTCAATATATCCTGAACCCTCGGCAGGTCCATAATTTAGCGATCGGCGGACCCATGCAGGGCCTGCAGATGTTTAAGGACGTGGAGAATTTCAAGGTGATTTGTTGTGGCGGCGACGGCACGGTCGGCTGGGTCTTGGAGACCATGGGTACGCATCGCGTTGAGAGCGGCAGAATCGTCGTCGTTTAATTGAATTCGTCAGTAACGGAAATTAAACGGTAATACGTCGTTGTGCAACGACCGTTAATACGACGTGATGCTTCGTGGTCAATTTGTCGCGTTAAAACACGCATATTTGATATATTAGGGGGACCGGAAAGTAATGTCGTTTCTGCGCATGTCGATATTTGATTTGATTGATTTTTACCGCTTCGGCATTGAAAATTTGTATACTAGATGGCAAAAAGTTGTTGATAACGAAGGTGAATATATTGTTGATTAGAAATAAAAACTTGTTAAAAATGTAGTCGTGTGAATTTAACTTAAGAAAGCGACATTATTTTCCGGTCCCCCTAATAACATATACATCAATCGAAAACTATCCGCGTGAGTCGTAAATCGCTGGCATTCTGATAGTCGACTAATCAATCGCGCATTATATAATTGTAAACTCGTTGTTTTGAGGTTGACTCGAGAAATTATTAACGGTCTAATATTCGATAGCATGCTGCAATCGTGCGTAACTGTTTAATATAGATCGCGTGCAGTTCGAACAACAACCTGCCGTTGGCGTTATTCCTCTTGGTACAGGCAACGATCTTGCCAGGTGTTTGCGTTGGGGCGGTGGCTACGAAGGCGAAGCGGTGCACAAGGTTCTTAAGGTATATAAAATTATTCCTGTACGCGTTCATAAGATCTTGCAGTTTTATTACTGTGATTTATATATTAGAGGGTATCAGGACATGTTCGCAAATGAGTAAAGTGTTTATACACTTATTGTGAAAGAAACAATGCAAAAGGGGTCGCAAAATGTTTTTTTCAGAACATAAATATTAGTCTCCGACTTTTATTAAAATCGAAAAAATATTACGGTTAACAACAAGAAAAATGTATTTAAGAGTAATCAAGTAAATTTTCGAGCATCTCGAAATTTTCTCTTAATATTTTTCTTCGTGACTGAATAAACCTAAGTAGCATATAATTAGTTAAAATGAAGTTTCCTGCAGTGATATATATATATAAATTTTTTTGTGTAATAAAATAGTCACACACACACACACACACACACACACATTGATACAAAATTATTTAAATCAAAGATATGCATGGATGAGGAAAGTTTAGCAATTAAGTTTGTCAAGTGCAAAGTACTGCACGCGAGTATGCCAGCTGGGTTTCGCGCATGTCAACTGGCTATCGGAGGCTTTCTAACATATTAGCTGCGTTCGGAGAGCACACCATCAGCGCCACCATCATCCCATCCTTGTTTCACGATTAATGAACAATAAAGATAAAATGACGCAACAGCGCTGACAACGAGCTTCCCAAACGCAGCCATTGTATATTGCACGCCGGTAGAGAAGCTAAAATCAATAAGTAATCTTTACAGTTACCTGTATTATTTGAAGGTGCTCATACCAAACGCACAGTGAATTGATTAATGTAATAAATGATAAAATTTTTGCTCGTTGAAAAAATGCATGAATGAATTATTTATATTGGACGAAACCTTGAAGGTTATATTTTCCCGGGAAAAAATGATTATATATGATTTTATATAAAATCATATATATGAATTTTGTCCATACATGTAGTTACATATATGATTATATATATCTGTACGAAGGAAAAATGATGTTATATCATTTAATTAAATGTCGATATCATGTGCTGTCAGAAACACAAATAACCAGAAGCATTTATTTCGATTGTATCTACATATAATTTGTAAACAAGAATATTTTTTCGTTATGGACATGATTACATATAACCATATACGGACAAATTTCATATAAGATCTTTTTTTTCCCGGATTGACAAGCACCGAATAATGCTAACCTGCCCCGGGCTGTTTTCGGACCTACTTCGATATCAGGACATGTTCGCACAAATGCTCCATATTCGTATTTTTTATAGAGGAAACTATACGAAATTGCAGGATCTTTCGTAGTATAAAAGCATAAAGGAAAGTTGTCGTTCTCATTTTGTTGTTTAGTCAATCGCAACATTTAGTTGCCTGAAAAGTTTTAACGCTGAAATTTTATCAAACCTGATCTCCCTTATACTGAGATCACGTATAGAAATAAAAAATTATAATTAAATATTGTTATTATACATGCGTCTTCGCATACACATAGATAATTGCGAAAAAAGTTCGCTATGTGAAATCTCAGTGATTCATTTATTCGTTCATTTGGCAGAAAATAGAAAAGGCGACACCGGTAATGATGGACCGTTGGCAAATAGAGGTTCACGATCAAAAGGACGAGAAAAAAGGCAATCAAGACAGTATACCGTACAATATCATTAATAATTATTTCTCGGTGGGCGTTGACGCCGCCATTTGCGTGAAGTTTCACATGGAAAGGGAGAAGAATCCCGAGAAGTTCAACAGCAGAATGAAAAATAAGCTGTGGTACTTCGAATACGCGACGACGGAACAATTTGCCGCGAGTTGTAAAAATCTTCACGAGGATCTCGAGATAATCGTGAGTAACGACGCTTGAAAAATCATTTAGTTCCGATAGATTCGCAATATCAAATGTCGGATAGACTAATCGATCAACCGAATGTCCACCGGGCCAGAATAACACATCACTCAATAAGTCCCCGGTCTAGCTAAGAAAAACAAATTTTTTTTTAGAAATTCGACTTTATTCGTCAACATACTCTTCTTCAAGAGTGATACATTCATTCCAACGCTTCTCTAACTTTTCGATGCCTTTTTTGTAGAACGATTTGTCTTTGCTCTCAAAATAGGCCTCAGTTTCGGCAATCACTTCTTCGTTTGAGCCAAATTTCTTTCCCTGGAGCATCTTTTTGATGTCTGCAAAAAGCCAGTCGCTGGGGGCCAGATCTGGAGAGTACGGTGGGTGGGGAAGCAATTCGAAACGTAATTCATTCAATTTAACCATCGTTTTCATCGACTCGTGACACGGAACATTATCTTGGTGAAACAGCACTTTTTTCTTTTGCATGTGAGGCCGTTTTTTCTTGATTTCTACACTCAATCGATCCAATAATGCCATGTAATATTCACTATTGATAGTTTTACCTTTCTCAAGATAGTCGATGAACAAAATACCATGCGCGTCCCAAAATAAAAAAACGGATGCCATAACCTTGCCAGCTGACTTTTGAGTTTTTGGTCGCTTTGGACGACTTTCACCGGCTGCTGTCCACTCAGCTGACGATCTTTTTAATTCAGGTGTGTAATAGTGGATCCATTTTTTCATCCATTGTCACATACCGACGCAAGAAATCCTTTTTATCTCGCTTGAACAGCTCCAAGCAGTGCCCTGAATCGTCGGCGCGTTGTTGTTTTTGATCCGGTGTGAGCAAAACTACTATCCAGAAATCATATGGGTCTGTCAACAGTGTTGCCATATATGTGTCAGACCGGAGACTTATTGAGTGATGTGTTATATTCGAACCCACGTTGAAATTCCTAACGTTACATACATTTGTCTAATTGCAGTGCGACGGTACGCCTTTAGATTTGGCTCATGGGCCATCTCTGCAAGGGGTCGCATTGTTAAACATTCCTTTCACTCACGGGGGTTCGAATCTTTGGGGTGAACATCACACGCGCCACCGCCTCGGCAAACGGAAAAAGCGACCCGACAAGGAACTTAGCACCAGTAGCTTCAATTCCGTAGATCTCACAGTCGCTATTCAGGGTGAGTGACGGCGTGTATACAGATTCGTGATTTTCGAATAACATTCAGCGATGACTTATCGTACTGTAGATATCGGCGACAATCTTATCGAAGTAATAGGCTTGGAGAACTGCTTACACATGGGTCAGGTGAAGACCGGCCTTCGGCATTCCGGCAGAAGACTCGCCCAATGCAGCAGCGTCACCATAATCACGAGCAAACGATTTCCCATGCAGATCGACGGGGAGCCTTGGATGCAGGGCCCTTGTACGGTAAGCAAAATATTTCAATGTATCGATAATGTGCGCTCGCATGCATATACTATCGTACGCAGGGTTGGAAAGTAACATCTTTTTTTCCAATAACGGCCTTACTTTTTTCCAATAGTAACATTAACACTTTTACCGAATCGAGCAGTTTAATTTAATGCAGTAGTTTCTAAAACATTTCTCTGACGCAGATTCGCATTACACACAAAAATCAAGTACCAATGCTGATGGCACCGCCGCCGGATAAGAGCAAGGGCTTCTTCCGGTTTTTAAAGAGGTAAACTGAAATGGCAGTTTTACGCTTTCACAAGAGGAGGATGGAATATGGTTATATGTATATATGTACACATACATGTATATATATATGCATATATATATTGGGGAAGGGGAGAAACACCCTGTCTCTACCCAGTCTTGTCATCGTCCGACACGTTTATTCCTCTTTATTATGACGGAAATGGCTCTCCGTCGTACATAGTCGCAGCTTCGATACTCGTCTAAACGCGAAGAGTGAGCGTCAACGCGGCTTAGGTATTCTTGTGTACAGTATTTTTCAAAATAAACGGAACTTTGTGTCCTAGTCTTAGGTATGCTCCAAGCGGTAGGCTCGACCGTTTTACGTTTCATCTTTTTTCTTTAGAGTTTCATCTTCTATTTTCGTTTTTACCTTCAGCTGGTGAAATGAGGACACCGAACGAGAAGTATGTCGAAATCCGTCGTAATATCGCCTGTCGCTTAATTCAACTTGTACGTTACTTTTTCAGCTGCAAGACGAGATAGAACTCCGTTCGCGAATTCGCAGTTGTGGTATCCTGTTTGCAAAGATATCGTCTTAAGGGTCAAATCACTTCGCGCAAGCACAGCGGACGCTTTCGTTTGTTCCGAGTGTTTTGAGTCTGCCGCTTCTCTGATACGCGCACAGCGTCAACCTGTGTACATAAATAAATAGACGGCGAATTGTGCGGGCCGTCGTGCAAACGAGAGAAAGAGAGTGGAGTTGTGTCAGCCGACTTCTGTTTAGTGGATGTGGATTCTCTCTTCGAGATCAATCGCCGAACAATTACGCTGTTAGCAAGAACGCTCATAGAAAGGACGAGCGATCAGGTGGTGATCTGGACTGGTCGAGATATATATATATATATATATATGTGTGTGTGTGTGTGTGTGTGTGTGTGTGCGTGCGTGCGCGCGTGCATGCGTGCGTGCGTGCGTGCGTGCGTGCGTGCGTGTGTGATAACGTGATATATTCCTAATTCTGGTTCTCCTTTGCACGAGTCCGTCCGTCAATCACAAATCACATATTTTCCTCTCTTACTTCTAGGTTTTTTGTACCAAAAAAAGGAAGCTTAGTCGTAAAACGCGCTTAGACATACAACAATTGCGACTTATTTTTTTATTTATTCAACTGTATATTTATTTATTTATTTATTCTTCTCGTATACTTCTTTGTATAAGTCAGAGCAATATATCAGAGGCATATCAGCGAGCGTGACGTATTGTAACGTTCAGTTATCAATACTTGCGAAATCACAAGTTGTAGAATCGTTGAAGTGAATCATGGTTTCGTCCCGATTACAACGTGTAATCATCAATGATGAATGTGTAATCTTTGCGCTATATTTGTTACTTTCGATGATTGTGATCGTTACTTCTTCACGTTCACACACTTTGAGTACCTGCATTTCATGTGTTGGCAAACAGCTATAACTAACTACATAATTATAACTCTCTGTCTCTTTCTTGTAAATCCATTAATATATTCTTCTCTTGTATTACACGCATACAAGCGACTGTATTTTACACACTACTGTGATGGCCCTATGTTGGTTGAAATAACGGATGCTTCGAGCGAAATGCATCTCCTTCCTTTCCTAGCGATCGTTGTTATTCCCTAATACGAACTTTGTACGCAAACGATACGTCGATCGAGTCTGCTCCGTTTCTCAGGATTTCCCGCGAAAAGTCGCGTAGTCTTTAATAAGAGAGCACACGTCTACATTGATATGAATTCCATTTCCGAGCACTCGTTAGACACACATTTCGTTAATGAGTCCGACTAGAATATCAATTTTCAATCTAATTGTAATAGAGATGGGACTTTATGCTTTTATAATTAATATATACGCGCAGCCGAGGGAAAATAATATTTACAAATTACAATCCCGCAGGGACCATCTCGAGATATAATGCATCTAACGATAAAGATGAGATCTTAAATTTTTCATATCTCCGATACAGACCGATGATCTTTTCGAATTGTCATTTTAGCGACACGTCGCAGGTTTCACTCGCGTTTCACCACGCGGAATGTGAATCGATAAACGTGACGTGCGACATAGTTAATTAATTTTAGAGGGGGAAGGAAAGAAATGAAAAATATTATAAGTAGAATTAGTATAGTTTACACAACATTTATGATAATTCAGAATACAACATTACCTCCGTCAGTTTACTTATCCCCCCCTCCCCTCTCTCTCTCTCTCTCTTTAAATATACTACTAGTCGCTCATGATCGTCATTGTTTTTTACCGCGAAATTGCGCATAATTTCTGTGACGATTGACGCAGTCGATTAGCTGATAGAGGGATCGAAATATTACGCTTAAAAGATAAAATCCTGTAATTAATAAAGCCTTGACTTTTAAGTCGTCACCTGCTAGTGATCGAGTTTAGTTCGGGAAACGAGAAACGACGAGAGAGTGAGAGATCGCCACGACAACGCTCGCGGTGATCTGTGGCACCTCGTCGTCCTTACGATCTGTGAATACTAAAACGGTACAATAACGACGATATTGGTTTTCTATTGGATTGGCGCAGTGTCTCAGTGTGCTTTGTCATTGTGTAACATTATGATGTGAAGAAGACCCAAAAATTATTCGTTATGCGGCAGTACAAGGAAACGTGAATCGATCGAAGGCTCTTTGGAAGATTGAAAGTGGGAATAATCGCGACTAAACAACTATGAGAAACGTATGATCTAAAAACGAAACCGACGAAAGATAAAGAGAGGTTCGCGCGCCGACGATGTTCCAAAAAGGACCTCGTGAAGATTGATTTAGCCTCAAGAGAGAACACATAGCTTCTTCGTCGCAAAGAAAGCAGTCACGAAATATGAATCGGATGTAACGTTGTCAAAGCAAATTTCTACTATAGGATCATTATCGACCCCTGTGTACCGTCTTGGAGCGAAATGACCTTGCATGAGCTGCGCGAATTCGGGAGGAATGCAATGGATCTTGTATATACACAATGATGACAGAGAGAGGATAAATCGCAGAGAGAATACTTGCTACGTACAAAGAAGTAACGTGCAAAGTCAGATGAAAATACGCCGCTATAAGAACAATCACTTGGGCCGGTAACGAATCTTAAAGTACGCTCGCTTTTATAATTTCGAAGAAGGATCTTTCAATTACTTGCACTTTATTCTTTTTCAAACGATAAACATTCAAACATTTCCAACAATAACAAGAACCGCTGTATGAAATGTAAATTTGATTTCGCTGAATGAATTTCTGTAATTTTCTGTCAATCAACCTACTGTTTGCACAACAACGGAGCAGAACCGTGTGTTATAACTCTCTTTGAAGATATTTCGAATCTATTTGACTGCTAACAAAGCGGTCGTTACATGCAGAGTTACATGCAATTTACCACAGTCCGATTCACTTTTCTCTTCTCGCTTTCGATGGGTATATGTGATCCGTAAACAATGTTCGGCATACGAAACGTACGCACGTTATAGTCGTTAAGCGCTACTTACGAGTATCCGACGTTAGCTGAATTTACTGCCACCTTTTTTGGGTCTACGTACGTTTGAGCACTACTGCCATTTTCCAAAGGACAGACACGTACATGAATGAAAAGCCTGTCTATAGTGTATAATATAATATAAGAAATAAAGTGTAAATTTATCGCGCATGTCTTTTTCTTGTTAATGCATCTCCATGATACATATTCTCAACGTTTCAATTGTTTCACCGCAAGTATCGCGTACAAAAACACATATATACAAGGTGTACTATTTTAATAAAATTAAAAAGGCCTGTAAGAGCATGTCGCAAGATGATAATGCGAAATAAGACAACAATTAGTCCCTTTAATATTGGAATCTATCTGCATTTTAATAAAAAGTTTTAGTAGAATATCTTGAAAACGGAGCAATCGACAAAATAGTGGTTTAGACAAAAGTTTAGAAGAGGACATAAACTAATAACTTTAACTTCGTTGTATAGTCAATAATTCAAGGTCATTTCGAAATCAAGTTTATTTTTCAACTTTACTTTCCTCGACTGGTCCAAAAATTGCGAAAAAATGAAAGATTCGTTTTAATTTCAGCACATCCAAAAACCTCTAATGTATCTTGTTTCATCAGTTAATTGTAAAACTTTAATATAACAAAATATGTCGAAAATATTTGAAAATTCAGAAAATTCTCTTTTTTCCGACAGCTATATCTTTTATATATATCGTATATTTACTATACTATATACGCAAATCATTTTCACGCATATTCAAAAATTGAGGTACGTGAACTTCAAATTCAAGGAAATATTGTACTGTTGCGGCGCACGAGTCGTCGCAGGATAATATGGGGTTGCCCGGTACAGCGCGGTAGAACGGCAGGAGGTGGTGAGGCGCGATGTCCAATAAATTGACTTTTGAGTTGAAAAAACTGAGCTTGTCTTTATTTCTTGATCGCCCGATACAATATCGTCGTACGCGTCCGACTGCGTGTCGGTACCCAAGAGTTAAGAATTTAGAGTCGCCCGTCGCGCCGGTATCACCCTTTTAACCTCTTCTTATGTCTCAATCACAAAGAGGGGACGGTTTGGATATGTCAGCGTTACTTGAGTGTGTACGCTGACCTGATTTCGATATTTCCTTTGCCAGAATGCAGGATTGCATTTCCGCAAAGCGACGTTTGACAATTCGAGTCGTGGCCTTCGTTTATGGTCATCGACATGTCTTATCGTTATGCTTACAACAGTGCTTACAATAATCTTAATATGTTCAAGGTAATGTTACCGTTAATTTCATGCTCGTTGCGAGAAAAAGTAAGAAAAATCTCTCCCACTATTACGCCAACCATCTGGAACAAGAGGCAAATTCGTAAATATACGCCTGAAAAACTTAAACAACTTATTTGAAATTTGATCAACTCGTTAAGGACCTTTAGTTGATATTGCGGCTAGATGAAAGAAGTCGTTCCTGCAACAAAATCCGCTTGAATACTTGCGTTCCACGAAAACGAGACCCGCGCTCATCACTTTACATCCGCCATTACGACGTTGGTAAAGTTCCGATATTTCAAATTGTCGACATCAGCGCCGCCGTGATCATTTCTTGATCAAGGCTTTCTTATCAAGAAATGATCAACGGATTAGTTCACGATCCTTGAAATCGGCTAATCTTTCGAGAATTCAACGTCCATCGGCATGTAAATTCAAACAATTCCAAAATAAAATCGACGTAAATTGGAACCAGCTCACATTTTCATGCCGACGCATGGTAAAAGCGCGCGGAATATTTCGATGTACTTCCGGCTCCCTTGCTGACAAGTGGGTGATGGCCGCCTGACATATCACCTTCGTCGAGATCTACCGACCTGCTTCGCGTGCATGTTAAACGACGGCGTGAACGGTGATGAAAAGGCGATTTCTCATCAATTGATCCATCTGCCCTAACGAGCGGAGCGTCATTTATGCGTGAGAGGTGAGACGAATTGCGCAAAGCGTAATATGCAGAGAGGGATCGCGCGCGTGCCACCGGCACTGGGGTTAGGAGACGACCCGGACGTAATGATGTAGCGCGAGATTCTGTAAATTCGTTGTTTTGCAGGGACTCTGACAGCAATATGATCAAGACCGGCGAGAATAACCTGAGGCACCTCAACTTTCAGCAGACGGTGTAAGTTGCAAAATTAAATTTAGCTTTTGACACGTATGATCTTACTTCTATCCATGCGGAGATAATGTCCTCTCATACAGGGAATTCACCGGACAGGAGGATCAGTATTCGGTAGAATTGTGCAGCACCAATGTGACCATTGTTCCGTCGCCTGGTGGTCACGACCATGGTAGCTCCAAAGTAAAATTGAAAAATATCGTTGATTTCACATGGGAGCATCATCTTTACACCGGTCAATTGTTGGCTGTTCATGTATCTGGAAAATATCTAGCCTATTGTATAAAAGGTAATTCTTTCCCTGACTGTCGTTACATCCTGATTACTTGGACATATTTCTTTCAGTTGGTACAGGTGGTGGGGTAGTTCGTGTTGTGTACAAGGAATTGGAACACAGAGCTCTACTGCGTGGAATGCGCGGTGCTATTCAGGATCTTGCATTTGCTCATGTTTCAAATGTAGTTCTTGCGTGTATCGATCACTCAGGAACGCTCTTTATACACACGATTGAACCAACGCCGTCAGAATTATTATGTAGCTTAGTGATACAAGTTGACGCGGAAGACGCTCCCTCGATCAGCCACCGGGTGATCTGGTGCCCGTACATACCGGAGGATGACGCCTCCGACGGGGACGAAGTGTCAAAGTTGTTGGTTTTAACTCGTGGTTCTAAGGTTGAGTTATGGTCGATCGCAACGATGGCGTCAAAGTTTAGATCGATAGAAGTGAGTACGCGGAGAATTGCGGCGAGAGATAGAGCAGAAAGTCAGATACATTAGTATTTCTTTTCGAAATCAGGCGACCAATGAAGCTGCCAAAGAGTGCGGCGGCATGATGGAAATTGAACAACACTCAGGTACAATCGTCGAGGCGACATTTAGCCCAGACGGCACTGCATTGGCCACAGCTAGTACCGACGGAGAAGTGAAATTCTTCCAAGTCTTCCTACATAATAATTCTCACAATGGGCAGCCGCAACCACGTTGTTTGCACCAGTGGAGGCCTCATGCGGGACGACCTATCTCCTGCTTGTTCTTCCTCGACGATCACAAGAACTACCATCCGGAGTGAGTATTTCTCGTTCGACTCGAAAGTGAAATCAATTTGTGACCGAAGTATCCATTTCTCAGTGTTCAGTTTTGGAGGTTTGCTGTGACGGGGTGTGACAATAATTCGGAATTGAAAGTATGGTCGTGCGAAGTATGGAGCTGCTTGCAAACGATTAAATTTGCCCCGACCCCTTCCACGGGCAAAATGCCGGTACTAAAAGCAGGCTTGGACCTCAGTGCTGGATATCTTTTGCTATCGGATATATATAATAAGGTTTTATATATACTAAGCCTTTCGAAGGACAGAGGCGAAGCTTTAGCGTGCGTGAGCACAGTGTCGGAGTTTCTCCTGCCATATCCAATCTTGAGCTTTGGAATCGTTGACGCCGGCCAGCGTAAGATACGCTCGAGCGGCGAGTCATTGGAGGATCTCTGTCCGATGAGCGACGAAGAGATCGAGGATCAGCTGATAATACGCATGTATCTAGTCCAGCCGAAATCACTGCAAGAATGCCACATTGCATTTAAGCCTGCCGCGCAAGTGAGCGGCAACTGCCTCCTTGACACACTTATACACGAATCGCTGGATTACTCCGAGGATCTACCAGACATCGGGACCGCCAATCACAATGGCATTCCCAGTAAAAATTGCGACGAAGAGCGCTCTTTGCCCGCCACGATCGAAGCAACGATTAATCACAACACCGGTGGCTTAAATCTGATGACACCCGACGCGTTCAGCTCGCCGTCGAAGAAGGAGAATAACGAGCTGGAGTCTAACACCGCGAGTCCGGAATTGGGGAAAGTTATATCCAGCAGTCCGTCTCTCGCACAAGCGGTGCAAGCATTGAACGTATCCGATCCACCGCTCGCGACCAGCGAGATGGAGGAACAAGCCCCCGCTAGCTCTGGTAGTAGCCCGTCGAGAGAAGTTCGAGAAATTTTGTCTTGCAGTAAACCCGACGAGGAAACCGAGACCGATTGCAAGCCGGAAACGAAAACTGACGAAGATTGGTCCAACATCCCGATGGTGTTGCTCAAGGACGTTCACGCGATGCAGGAAACGGAGGAATTCCCTGAGGACGATGAGAACAATGTGCAGAGGAAGAAGGACGAGCCGAAGGCTCTCTCGACGGACAATACCGGGATGTCGTGGCCAGCGCACGATGACATCAATAATCTCGAATTGAAATTAGCGCCGATCTTGGAGATAATCCAAAGTCAGAATCAAGAACTGAAGGCATTGCGCGCGGAGGTGAGCAGATTGCAACAGGAGTCGCCGGTGTTCGCGCGAGTCGAGTCCACATTGGCGAGGATGGCTCAGCAGCAGAATGCCAACCTGGAACAGACCCTGTACAGCCAAATGGCGCATCAGCGTGAATTCCTCAACACATTCGAGACAACGATCAAAGATAAGATTGAAACTACCTTGCCACGTGTAGTCGAGGAGACCGTGGAGCCTTTGAAGCATCAGATACAGTTAGACGTGAATCGAATGAACGACCTCCTCAAGAAGAATGTAACTGAATTGATAAACGGTGCGCATGTGAAGGACAGCTTAGCTTTAGCGGCTGCTAATGCGGCTAAACCAGCCTTGGATGCTGCTTTCAAAGAAGCGTTCGCTACTGTCATTCTGCCCGGCATAGAAAAGACTTGCCAATCCATGTTTAAACAAATCCAAGATTCCTTTGTCATAGGTACTCGCGAATGTAAGTAATCCATGCTGTTGTTGTAATTAGCTCGGTCGCAACATTTTCCCTTTGCAGATCTACAGAGTATCGACGCCATCATCGACAAGCAGTGTCAACGACATAACGAACAGCTGAGCGAGGCCTTGTCGACGTTGGTGCGCGAAGAATTGCAGACTGAATTGAATCGAAATTTCCGAACGATGCAAGACGGCACCATTCGAGCGATTCGTGACTCCATACGGGAGAATCTCAGCCAACAGCTCACCGATATCTCGAGCGCACGGTGAGCGGCGCGAATTCGAAGCTTCGAGTGAATTTCATCGAATTACATTTCGCCAATTTTGTAGATCAAGAGCCACCACACCCGCTATACCAGTAGCCGCAGCTGATGCCCAAGCACGTATAATGTCTCATCTTCAAAAGGGCCAGTACAACGCCGCGTTTCAACAAGCTCTGAGCGCGAGTGATTTAGGTTTGGTAGTGTTAGTATGTGAACGAACGGAACCCTCGACCGTGTTCTCATGCGCGGGGGCTCAAGGTTCCAGGTGTATTCTACAGCAACCCGTGATTCTCTCGCTCGTTCAGCAGTTATCCGCTGATCTGGGACATCGTACAGAATTGAAGCACAGGTAATTGTTTTCGTTTGTAGGTTGTAACAGATTATGGTATAAAAAGTCTCGGAACGAAGTATACTTTAGGACATTTTTTTTTTCCCCCCAGATGGCTGGAAGAAGCGATATTGAACTTGGACGTGAATGATCCCGTGACGCGAGAGCACATTGGCACTGTGTTAATAACGCTGCAAAATCAACTAGGCGCCTTTTTAGCGAGTAATCCGAATCATCGATCGGCACGCCGTATGAAAATGCTGGCTATGGCTGCTCGTGCCCTACTAAGTCAGCATCCTTGACCGCCACGCTTATGAGCTCGCTCAAATATACAATGTAAGATTTTATACGTTCTGTTTAAAGACTACTTTTGTCTAAAAGCAATATTCGTAGAAGTCGTGTTTATGAAGTTGGCAGTGATTTATATAAAATATGGAACACAACTATACTTGTAAGGATTCATTAGCACTCACAATTGCTTTACAATATATTCAGAGATTTCGTTTAATTTCAAGAGAATTTTATGTATATATCTCATACATATATATACATACATATATCTCAATGATGCAGTAAGTTATCACTCATTGTTTACAATTCATAGGTGTTTCAGTGAAATGTTATTTTAACAGTTCATAGGTGAATTCAATGAAATTTTATTTTAATTGTACGTGAATCGTTTGATTCTAGGCTATTAAAAGAGAGATTTTTCTGTCGTGCGTTGTTGCATAATATTGGATTTAAACTTTCGGCGGTTGCAAATGTTAATTTTCAACAATGAACAGTGACAATGAATTGTAACATTTCTTCAAGTTGCTTAAACTCTTTATACCTAAACATTGACAGCACGTGGACTTCATGATCTATTATCACATTTAACAAATCATATATTCATAGGAGAGATTGTAAAAAATTTTTAATTAAATCGTAATCTCTTGAAGATTTTGCTTAATAGCCGTTTAGGAAATCAATTTTTTGACTGAAAAAGATTCTATATTTTTATGACTAGCAATTTACGAACTTTAGGAAGAGTCTACATTGGAATGAATATATAATATCACATAATAATTATAATAGTTAATCAAATGATAAAATCAGAATTTGTTTTACACGCGTAATTCGGTTTGAGTATTTATATGTTTGACAGAAAAGTAGTCAGCATTGTTGTTTGACAATGATTATCTCACATATGTACACGTACGATAATATAGTATTAAACATTATCTGAAAGTCCTTAAACAAAGGCTGTAAATAATTGTGCCACCTACATCGAAAAAAAAATTATTTTCCAATGTTTCTATGCTTTCTACATGTGGATGTTCCTAATTCCAGATTTACGTGTTCAAATATACGTTTAAATATTATACTAAGAAGATAGCTCGTATATCCAAAGGATATTGTACATTTTTCTCCGAGGAAACTGATAATTTTATTTACTTATTTTTCTCATATAGTCACTATATTTTCACGATGTTTAAAAGGTTAATGATCTTGGATTACTTTAGAATAGAGCGCATCGCCATAACTCGATAAAATTAAACATTGTAAACTTTATTTAATTTCATTAAATGGGTTAGATTTCGATCATTTGTAACAAATGTTTTGCCAACCATCAGCACGTATTGTAAAATGAACAGATTCGTCATAAATGTCATGAACTTGGCGTATATCACATTTGACATGAGAAACTTGACACTTAAAGAACATGTATGTATCTAGAGGTATGTTCGGGGAGCGCGCTATCAGTACTAGCTGAGTAAAAGCATCACTCAATCCTTGTTTGACATCTAATGAGAGATAAAGATAGAATGATGCTTTAGTGCCGACAGTGTGCTTCCCGAATGCACCATGAATCGTTCAGATTCATCATAAAACTTCCATATATACGCGTAGTCAATTCTTTTTAATTATGTTGAAATACTAACAAATACATTTTCTGTATGAATAAGAGAACAAATAATAGAATATATATGTTTTAGCTTAGACAAGAGTAGATTTAAATAAATACTTTATTCTTCTTAAATCAACAGAAGGTATATTGTATTCTACAAATAATAGAGAACATTTCATCTCCTCGATATCCAGATCACGACACCTCACGTTTACTCCTCAGTTCTGTCATTAAAGCTTCTTTAATATGTGGCGCTATTTTAATCTTTCTTTTTCGAACTTTATCAGATTTTGCATTGGTTTTATTCGATACTGTTGTTTCTGTCTTTTTCTTTTTCTTCAAACAACTGAGTGGATTTGGTCCTCCGTTTTTCTTCCTTTTCTTCCGTTTACTCTCCTCTTCTACTATTCCTGCTTGCTTTTTCAATACTTTCATATTTTCCTTTTCCCATGCACTTATACCTAAATTTTTCTGCATAACCTCAGCATATTTACGACTTGCTTCCGAAGGAGATTCTAGCGTGGGTGCTCTTCCATGTAAATAAACTATAGGAACTCCTGGAAGTGTTCTCAGTTTATCTTGGAGTTCACGATCTTGTGTGGCAACGATATATCTATAATAAACAAGTTACAAATAATTTCTTAAGAACATTCTTAATATATTTTTTACTTATGTTTATAATTGGTCTGTTATTTTTTAGCTAAAATGGCTGCACTAGTTCAACAAATCAATATTGAGGCGTATAAAGTATTCACACGAGATTCTTGTGCATATATTTTTTGAATTAATGCAGCTAGTTTTTAAAAAATATCTTTAATATAAATAGATAACATACCTGGAACTATTATCTTTTCCTATCATAGACATAAAACATTTTAGGCCAGTGGTTGGCTTTTTTGCGTGTGCACATTTATGTATAGCATATTGTTTCACTATTTGCACGGCACCATTCACTGCTTGAAAAGACAAACCAAGTTTCTCAGTCTCAGAAATAATACACGGTGTTGTTAGCAGTTTTACTTCAGATTGAAAGTACTTTGCAAGTTGATCCTGTATGTTGAATTTATTCTGTAAAATATAAAAGTAAAATATACAGAGAGAGTTATAAATCCAACATTAACACGTTCATTGCCAAGCTGAAAATTGGAATTTCGTGTGGTGGCCAAATTTTTTAATTTTTTTATTTAGTTTTTATTGTGCTCAAAATAAGTTAATGTATTATTTATATGCTTTTATTTATTATGTACATAGGATTTATGTACTCTAAATATCTATTGCGCGATAACGCGTGATCGGCCGTTTGGTGAGAACTCGCATCACGCGATATCGCGTGATTGGCAATGCACGTGTTAATATATGCTTAATGGTAAATAATACTAACCTCTAATGCGGTATACGCAAATGTACCATCGATAAGAACTTGGAACGGTTGATAAAATTTATAATTATTTATATAAAAACCTAGATTCTTTCGCGCCTTTTTATACCGTGAAGTTTTCATTTTAAATGATTTTAATTAAACTAGTGAACTCTCTCTCTCTATACCAAAACTGTATTCGAAAACTTCACTCACTTGTGGTTATGGGCCGCTGAATTGCAAGCCTCTTATACTATTTGTAGACGAAACTTCACTCGAGTACACGCGTGAAGACTCGGAAACGTTCGGGTGATACCAATGGTCTGTTCTTTATAACTGCACTGCTGAACCAGTGCATAAGTTGAAGTGAGACAGACATATGTTTCCTCACTTCCACTATCGCACCAGTTCAGCTATAAAGAACAGACCGCAAGTAACTATTCGTAATTTGCGAGTGATATCCAATGAGCATACTGCTCTTACGGGATAGCTCATTGGATATCGTTCGCAAGTTGAGTATACGAATGATTCAAGAATCAAGCATCAAAAAGGTGGGTACATCTATTTTTTCCTAACGTACCGTATTTTGATTATATAGATTAACGAAACAAGGGCAGTCTACTGTTATATTTAAATTTTTAAAGCAATTTTTGGGTGGAATTTTCGTATTTCGATTGCTTTTTCAACCTAGCATGAAATCACAACGAATGACTGTTTATGAGTAGAAAACAAATCAAACGGAAATAGTGCTGCACGCCTTACCGGTATCTATTGTTAATAAAACAGGATCAGTACAAAAGCAAGACAGCAGGGGTCTTTGTAATAAAAATGTCAAAAAATATAAAAAATAAATCATCATGTCTCATAAAACAACTTATATATAATATTATTTATTAGAACGCTATTTAAAAAAATAGTATATTAAAATGTTTATAATTTTCATATAATATTTAAAGAAACAACTTCAAACGCAATGTTGTTGATATCTATGTTTCACATATTTTTTGTCCGTGACATTTGGCGTTACGCCTTCGTTAAAAATGTTATTTTTCAGCTTTCGTTTGAATATAGTCAGCAGAGTCTTCAGTTTTGAGATGATACATACTAGACTTCAAACCCTGTAAATAAAGTACACACTCAATGTTACAATCAAAGGACAATACATTACACAAGTAATTATATAAAATAACACATTATAATTACAATTTCCCACGCATAAAAGTGCATTGACGTGAGTTTATCGGATGGGTCAATCATGTGAACATTCAAACACTGCGATTGATCGATATAAGGTGCACGAGCAGCCGCCATTTCAAAAATTGTCTTTTGCGGCATTTCCCAGGCAGTTTTATAAAGTAACTTCAAATCCTCGGGTATATCATCGATATTCTGTAAATGAAGAAAAGTTTACACAATATACCGATCAGTGAACATTTATACAAGTCGCGCGTAATAATTTCATCAAATATATACTTCGATAATATATACTTACTTGTATGGAACCACCATTAGCAATGATTTTATTACACATGTCTTCACTCCAAAGACCTTTTTCAACAAGATCACGCAATAAACGTGCCTTAACATATGGAAACCGTTTAGATAACGCATACATTATACATATGTTGCTTATATATGGCTCAATTGATTCATTGTTTCCTAACATTTGCGCCATGAAAGAATCCGACATCTGCGCGATCAATAAAGAATTCCGTATTCCGTGTTTTGCTATCTTTGCTTTTAAAGTATCCCAATTCCATAAGTCTGTTGGTTTTACATTCCACATATCATATTGCAAAATCTACAACAAGAGGAAGGAAAATTGAACAATCGGCGTTAATATAGTTTTAATTAATAAGTGCGTGGGCGATATTTTTTTACTTACTCCGTTACTAACTGGACTTCCTTCATACGTCTCATAAGGCCCATTTTCCATGGCCATTTCGCAACTAGCTTCTAAGGCACCATAATAAAGGGTTTCAAAAATTTGTACATTGAGCTCTTTAGCCTCTTTACTTTCAAATGGATATCTCATTAAGATAAACGCATCCGCCAAGCCCGTTACGCCAATACCTAAGATATTCCAAAGATCGATCTTAAAAATTGTACATTTCAGTGCATAAATTATACGCATAAATTTACCGATGGCTCTATGTTTACTAGTGGACCATGCTGCTTCTTCAAGAGGATATGAATTAACGTCTATTATCTTATCCAAATTGTACGTAACAACTTTGGCTACTTCCTTAAGCTTAGAGAAGTCGTAAGTTCTCGAGGTAGAATTCACAAACATATCGACGGCAATTGCAGCTGTATTGCACGCGGCAACTTCATCGGAACTCGAATATTGAATGACCTCGGTGGAAAAGCTACCGCATTGAATTGTGCCCAAGTTTTGATGATTTGACTTGCGATTACAATGATCCTTATACACTATGTATGGTGTACCCGTTTGAGCTTGTAACTGAGTTACGAGAAGCCATAAATCTCTGGCCTTAACTTGTTTCCGGAAACGTTTCTCCTTCTCATACCTTAAAAATGCTCCCATTTCTTTTATAAAATTCTATAACTGTGTAACTTAAAAACATATATAAATATAAATATATATATATATATATATATATATAATTCATTACTTGATATACAAAGTCTCAAATTCATCACCCCAGGTTTCAATCAACCCCGGACACTCGTGCGGACACATCAGGCTCCAATCATCGTCGTTAAAAACACGTTTCAAAAATAAGTCCGGGGTCCACAGCGCGTAAAACATATCTTTAGCTCTCAATTGTTCATCACCTGCAACATTCGTATATTTATTCAGATACGTATACAAAGAGAAAACATAGTATAAAACCAAAAAATGATAATAATAATAACCAATGTTCCTCTTGAGTTCCAAGAACTCAAATACATCCAAATGCCATGGTTCTAGATACACGGTAATTGGTGCTTCAGTCTTGCCATTCTTGCAAACGGTCGGGATAGATGTATTGTATGCTTTTAACATAGGAACCAATCCGTTCGACACACCTCCTGTGCCACGTATAGGTGTGTTTTTTGCACGAATGCAATGCACGTTAAAACCAATGTCGCCATTATGATAGCATAAAATGGCGGCTCTTTGTAAGGAATCTAATATTCCATCTATGCTATCCTCAGACATCGTCAATAAAAATGAACTGCGAAGATATTGCATATTTAATGACACGCCATTATACTATCAATAAGACTTCCCAGCAAAAGTAGTTTACCTAGCTAGTTGCTGTTTAACGGTACAAGCAGTATTTAATGTCTGTGCAGCATGTACAAAATATTGTTTTGATAGAAAATTATACGTCTCTATAGCTTTATCAACGTCTTCGCCGTGAATACATACAGCAACCCGCATCAGCATATGCTGTGGCCTCTCGACCACCTTTCCATTTAGTTTCAGCAAGTATTTATTCTCAAGGATTTTAAACGTAGTATAACTATAATTGAAATCCCTGTCATAAATTATAGCTGAATTTAATTTGTCTGCACTCTCTTGAATAATCATATAGTGTTTCTCAGAGATTGTGGGAAAACGTTTGTTCATGATTGATACATGTCCATGGTATAACTGAGTTATTACTTCTGCAAGAAATACATATGACAAAACAAATTATACAAACAATGCACAATGTTATGATATTTTACCACTGAAAACTTTCTTCGTTTCCTTATGCAGGTTGGATATGGCAATTCTTCCTGCTAAAGTCTCATAATCCTGATGCTGATTGACCATGCTTGCTGCAATATCAGCCGCCAAAGTGTCCAATTCAACCGTTGTCATTCCAGAATAAAAACCAGATATGACACGATGAGTAACAACAGACTGTAAATGACACACAAACAGTAAATATATATTTCTCTCTCGTATTGACAAAAAATGCAAAGAATGCTGAATACAGCGTATTCAGTATTCTTATTTGCTACCTGCAAATATATAAACACTTACAGGATCCACATAATTCATATCCAAACCGTAACATAACGTCACAATTCTTGATGTTATTTTATCAAAGTGAACAGCCTGAACACGACCGTCTATCAGCAAGGGAAAGATATCGAGATTAAAGGCGGGAAAATAGTATGCGGCATCATAATGACAAGGTCCTTAATATGGCAGAATGAATATTATATTCTTTCAATTACCGCGTTTAATCACGTGCATGTTTTTCTGTCGAGTGTTACAATTCTAACGAGCAATCCTTGCTTGCTCAATTCCGTGACGAGTAACCGATGACAAGTCCTTGCTCAATTCCGCGACGAGCAACCGATGACAAGTAACCGGTAACAACGGCGGTTGGTTATTATTAGTATTTCAACCGCGAAACAGAAACGTGAGACGAATTTATCACGTGTAGTTCACGACCAATCGCAACCTGATCTTTCTTCGCGCGTTATTTTATAATTTCTAATTTTTTTCGATCCATTTTCATAAGTTTTCTAACAAATTTTACACTACAGATCATCTGAGAAGCAATTACAGTCGGGAGAATCGATCGGATGAAAAAGTGATTAGTCTACAATACTAATGCGAGATTGGATTGAGATTGGACTGAGGTTTGACCAAAGTTCGGAGCAAAGTTCACTAAACTCAAATCTAGTGAAGCTTGTCCTGATTCAATCCTGATAAGAAATTGACCAATCGTCACCCTGCTCTTGTCTCACTTCAACTTATTGCACTAGTTCAGCTGTAAGGATCGTATGAATACCAGCCTTAAAAATTGGTTCCGCCTGCATCCTCAAGAAAGTTGCCGAATCTCCACGACGCGATTTCGCGCCCTTGATATTCTCGCTCGTAGTTCCGTCCTTTTCCAAATCATGATCGCGCTTATGACACGGAGAAAGAGGGGGTGATGAGCGAAATTAGAGGATCGAAAAATATCGCGCGCGCTTATGTGCGAGCACGACTTGAAGCTGCAGCCGACCGATAGTGGGATGCGGGGGAGGGGGCTGACACACGAGATCCAGCGAGATGCATCGCGCGCTATATATGTATGTCACCGAGGTGGTCGTCCGTATATGCGGGAGCTCTTAAATATTTAATAACGCCGCGGATACTATCGGTGAAATGACGCGCGAGTGACGGGCAGCGGGCTGATCGGCGATTCACCGATGCGTCGCCCGGGCGCGGCTAGAATGCGTGCCCGTGCTCGCTACGAATTGCAAATAAGCAGCGCGGATGGACGCGGCCATGTTTCCTGCTAGCAGAAATCCTATCCATTAATAATTCGCTGAACGTGCGGGCCACGAAGTGGAGCGCGGTGCAGAATGCCGAAATGCGATGTGAAGACAAGGTATCTGCCAGCTACGTTCGCGTGGACGGTCCTACTCGGCACCACGACACTCTTCTTCTCCTTCCCGTAAGTTGTCACGTTTGTCGTGTTATCGCCGTCGTGACTGATCGTTCGTACACACATAGGTGCCAATATTACGTCTCTCGATGGGGCCCGTGGGTACCAGTTCTGCAAGGGGTCATTACTTTCTTTGTCCTGGCAAACTTCACATTGGCCACATTTATGGACCCAGGTGTTATACCAAGAGGTATGATCACCGGAGAATCTGTCGATAGTGTGTAGTCTGTGATAAAAATCAACAGAAATGTTCTAATTCTTATTGAAGCACCTCCTGACGAAGACCGTGAAGATGATTTTCGAGCACCGTTATATAAGAGCGTTGAGATCAATGGTATCACTGTGCGTATGAAGTGGTGCGTCACTTGCAAGTTCTACCGACCTCCACGTTGCTCACATTGCAGTGTTTGTGATCATTGTATCGAGGTGTGTCTCTCAGCTTGTTGAAACTTGCCGAAACAATGATTTAATGAGCTTCATCTTTTTTTTAGACATTCGACCATCACTGCCCATGGGTAAACAATTGTATCGGTAGAAGGAATTACAGATTCTTCTTTTTCTTCCTTCTGTCGCTCAGTACTCACATGATCAGTATATTTGGGCTATGTCTGAACTTTGTACTGAATCATAAGGAGCATTTGAGTGAAGTGGACACTATTGTTGCGTATCCTTTGCGTAAGAGAGAGCATGATGTAAGGATTGACTTTAGAAAATCCTTAACTTTGGTACAGATTCGTGCTCATGGGAGTAGTAGTGGTCTTATTCATTCCAATACTTGGACTGACCGGCTTTCACGTGGTCCTTGTTTCCAGAGGACGAACCACTAATGAACAGGTAACAGGCAAATTTAATGGGGGCTACAATCCTTTTTCTCGTGGCTGTCTACACAACTGTTGTTACACACAATTTGGACCACAATACCCAAGGTATTGTACAAAGAGCCATACGAAATTAATTCTCTCGCACAGAGCTGATTTGACTTGTAACTTTTTGCAGTCTAGTTAAGCCTGAAAAATATTCAGGAAATCGACGTGGAGCTTATGCATCAGAGATATCTACTATAGGCAGTGAGAACCAGGTAAAGACCTACATGGATAGCAGCAATGGTGTTAGAAATGCCAGTTCAAATGCTTACAATAAGGTAAGAGCTAGCGCTTGTCTTTCTTACTTTTTCTATTTTCCCTTCAGGGTCTAGTGCTTGAATTTCAGCTTGTATTATTATTTTGTGCTTACTGTCCACAATTAGAGTCTTAATCGCAGCTTACATTCTCCGTTCACACGCAGTTTCTCGAGCATGTACAGCACAATATATATATATATATATATATATGTTGTTATTATCACTACGTTAGTTAAATGTATTTCTCGCAAGTAGCCTCGTTGTGCGCTGTTCTCTTAGTATTGGCTTCTTAATATTACGTTGGAGCGTTCTACCATAAAAATGAATACAAACATTCACGTCTCTCTTTACAATATCTGTAGAGTCTAAGCTACAGCGATGACACTTCGTCTATAAGCACCATTCAATCCAGAATCCTAAGAAGTCTTTAGTGATCCAATGGAAATTCATGAAAAATATCCCACCTTGACACATTCCAAACCGATCCCAATTTGCGTAGGAGGTTGTACGTAATGTATCGCAACTGTTATAACGTATATAATTTTCCTTCGTTTAATCGTCTCACTCTCTCGTGCGATCGAACACATCTTGTTGATTCGTCCTTACAGTTGTCTCCCGGACGAGACGGATCGGACACAGACATGGAGCCGACGGCGTCTCAGTCTGCGGATTGCGAACCGACGCCACCGTTGCAGAGACACGGCTCCAAAAGCAATTTCTTCCTGCCACCTGTGGAGAACAACGAGTCTCCCAGGCATCCTCCGACGGCGCAGCATCGCCATCCAATACATTATCCTAGAGGCAGTCCACATCCAAGGCCAAGGTAGCAACTTGCGACTGGATGCACATGAACGCACTTTTTCACGGCGCGCTTTCTTCGCAGAGGGATGAATGGATCTCGAAGTCACACGCCGGACCCGTTATCGCCGGAAACCAGCGGTTCGCCAGCCACAGCGCCTCAACGTGGCCAGGGTCAAGGTGGTGCCAGTCCGACGATGCAGCAACGCATCAAAGCTATTGGAGTGCCCACTCCGCTTGCCATATCCAGCCCTATACGAAGGTACATCACGATTGTATACTGCCTAGAGAATACACGTATATATACCTCAGTATATCTGGAGAAGTGTCTTACTAATTGTAACTATATACACACATCTACATGTGATACAAAGATAATGTGGATAGAATGCTTATACATCTGGTTGGCTCTTAAAATATTCGGAATACAAATACAATTTCAGATGTACTATATACTTTTCATTATATATATATACACACATACATATGTGTGTGTATATATACATATACATCTCTCGCGATTTTCACGTTGCACAAAATTATCTCAGTGTAGAGAGCAAGAGGGAAGCGCCACACTAGTAATAGTTACATTGCATCTCTTGAGCACGCTGCCAATACAAAGTGAACGATTACCTCTTACGATTATCCTTCTTACTACCCATCGATATGATGTCGGCCTGTTTTTTGTCAAAATATATATATATACATTTCTCTCTCTCTCTTTTTCCTGCCGTCCCCTCACTGTTGAATACACCTGACTCTTGCTCTTCTGTCACATCACTATTCTCACCTTCCGAATGGCGAAGAAACGTGTCGGAAAAAATAAAGGAAAATTACGCAAAGTAGCTTACAATAATATCGTAGAGGATCTAGTCTCTCTGCATGTATACATACTACAGATATATGGTATATAGATAAGTTTGTGTCCCACTGCAGGGGGTGGTAACTGCAAGGAGCTGCTTTCTACCATCATGTTGCAACCTACTGCAGGTAAACACGAACTTCATCCTACGAGGACATACCGTAGTTTTACGATTATGCTTTCTTGCATATATCTTTGTATATATATATATATATATATATATATATATATATATAATCATGTGGGTATAAAAAGTATATATTGTTCCATACACATACACATACACACACGACAGCCGACGCAAACAAGTGTACACAAACCTGTTACTATACACGCAGAGCCACACACACATATTTCTTAGGTTCGCTGTTTTTTACGTTTCTTGACTAGATGCTAATTTCTTAACAGGAATGACGCGCTGCTCTCTCTCCTGTATGTCTCGCCAGAGCCGTATTTGTATGGCTACAATGCTCAGCACTCGCATAATTCATCTTGGTTCACTGTACTGTGCATTTGTCGATTATCGAAAACGCTTGTCGACGTCGCCGCCGTGGCGCTAAGAGCCGCCGTCTCTGTTACAGATCGAACCCGGGTACCCCGACGCAGGTACGTCGGCCGGATTTCATAGGCGTGAACGAGGCGCCGACCTATTACGATATGCAGCAGGGAAACACTGGCGGGATCAGCGTAACCGGTCCGGTAGTTACCGGCTACAGTCCGCAGCGGCGTTTCCTGTCGGAGAGCGAGCTTGTGCGCACCGACCATCCGTACTCGCGCACCAATAACACCGTCGACAACATACGCGAGCTGGCCGGCTCGCCGCAGCGCGGTGTCTACATGTGGAAGGACAACTCACCCGGCAGTTATCCGCCCGCTGGAGGAGCGGCGCCGCATCAGTCGCCGTCGCAACGGCCGCACCCGCCCTATGACTATTACCGCTCGAACCCCACCAGCCCGACCCAGCAGCCGTACGCCCCGAGAGCGGCGTACCACCCTGCCATGAGGGGCGGAGTGCCAGTCTTCCCGCCGCACCAGTCGCCTCAGGTGAAACGGAAAGCCACGATGGTGACGCCGACCACGCCGACCTCGGGGGACGCGCGACGCCGGCCGATGTCGTTCGTCCGGGCCCTGGAGATGACCGACTCTATGGAGATGGTCTCGGCGCCGAACGACCCGAGATCGCAGCGGCCGACGACGCCAACGCCGGACCGGGCGAGCGTGTACGATATGAACTACGAGATATCCGTATAGCCCAGCTTTCCGGTCTCCGCACCATCCTGCGGCTGGACGGAGATTGTACAAGAGCCGCCGACTCTGCGCGTCTCTCGTTCCAACGAGGAAAGAATATACGCCGTTTACGAGATATCCGTCTGAATTCTTCCGCGAGGCAGACTTTATCGCGAGCGCACGAAGAAGAACGTACGGCTCGTCTCATCGGTGGTCGGTCTCCTCTCTCGACACGCCGTTGTTCTTGAGGCAGCGAACGCGCGGACGTACACCTGACGAGCCGTCTCACCGGTGATGCGGGCGTGTGTGCGCATGTGGTATGCGTGTGTGTGTGTATGTGCGTGTGTGTGTGCGCACGCGCGCGCGCGTGTTTCGCATCGCGATTGATGGATCTCCGCACTTCGGCGAAATGGGTGCACTCGCCGAACGAATTGGGGGTGAAATTGTGAATAATAATCCGTACGCGCGGTATGTACGCACGCCAATGTGAACCTTCGTTTTTATTTCCAATTCTTCCTACGACACGTTGGAATCTTACGATACGGCAGTAAAGAGAGCTCGCGTTCCTCCGCGAGACGTACCAAAACGGCACGCGAGTGTCCTGTCGTATCGGCAATATCATTGATTTAGTCATTGTTAGCGCGAGAAAGGAAGGAAAAAAAGCAAAGAAAACGTAATATATTTCGTGTGTGTGTGTGTGTGTGTGTGTGCATGTGTGTGTGCGCGCGCGCGCGCCATCGTAGCGGCGAAGCATGTTCGTTTACGTCGAGAGAGTTGCAGCATTCGGTCCGACTGACGATCCGAATTAACGAGTCACGGAAGCGTCAACGAAAGTATATATCTCCGAGCGCACAGAGGTTGACCCTTATTGGAACCTTCGACCGATAATCGGCCCCTCTCGCTTCAACAGAAACAATTATATTTTTTAGTACACATTAAGGTCAGTTTAGATTTTTATACAGTGACACCGTGACTCTCATCCTCAGCGTGGTAGAAACGCGACGTCGATCCTAGTTCTTCGTCTCTCTTCCGTTTTTTTTCTCTCTCTCTCTCCTCTTTTAATCCCCCCCTCTTCCGTCGTGCCAAACACGAGGAACCGGGCGGAGTATTGGGAATTACTTTATCAATCCTCATTAGCGCTCTCCGGATACTAGAGGAGTCCGTGTCCATTAAAAGGAAAAAAAAGGAAGGTAAAGATAAAAAAGGGAGTTACTTAACCAACTTAAGTCATTATCGGGAATAGAATAACAAATTCTGTGTAAAATAATCGTGAAATGTGTAGCAAATTTTTAATATACATATTTAACAATATTTATACGTAAATGATAAAAAAATACAAAACTTTATAATTTGACCTGTTTGTTATAAATGATGATTTTATCGATGTGCCCACTAACACATTTTATTTCTAAATATGAAGGGTTTGCAAGAAGAGAAAGTATGAGTGTATAGAGATGTGCGAACGAGAAGTGAATTTTTAGGAGAACGAGAAAAATACAGTTCTAGATTTCAAAACGAGAGAACAAAAAAATAATGTATACAGGGGTGAATGTGTCTGTATGTGCGAACGTAAAATAATAATAATTAAAAAAAAGTACTATTTTGATTTTGTTAAAAAAGAATTGTAATATACGCATTGCATAAATCCATTGCCGCATCCATTGCTGCTGTTAAATTTGTAATACACCCCGCTTTTATGAGATTGCATGGCGGTTTCTCTGTTGTGTGTATGTGTATGAGAAGCTGATATATTATCAAAGTGACACGGGCTGCAAATGCGATATTGATTAAATTTTTTGCAACACGCACTCGATTCACGATAGATCTTGTCGAACGGTTCGAGAAGTGTTTTTACACCACACACACACACACACACACATATCATTTCAACAACGTCAGACATCGAATATTTCCAGATTGAAGGAATTTTTGCATTTGACACAATTGTTGCTAGAAACACAGATTTACGAGAGATTTATACACATTTCTTCTGCTTTTAATTTCGACGAGCTATCTTTAAGATTCGTTTAACGGACTTTCTCTCCCCCCCGCCCTCTCTTTCCATTTTGTTACATTTCTGTTATCAAGACGACGAACTGTGCCAAATTATCCGTACTCTTCGATCGTGTAGCTTTGCTTAATAGCATTTAAACGAGACAACGGTACAACGTTACGAATTCATTAAGGTAATAATGTGTAAGGTGTGGCGAGTGTTAAGTGTTTATAATTCGGTGTACTTGTACATAGATATTGCTCGTTACACTTCTTATCACTTAAATGTGTACATACCATCCGGTACTTAACGTATCGCCGCAGCAAAAACTACAGAATAAAAAGTCATGAAATATAGTAAGTTGTATTGTGTTGTATCGTGGCAGCATTTTTTTGATGTGATATTTCTCGCTTTTACGTGTGCTCCTTGAGTTTTATAAAAAAAGGAAAGAATAACAATTGCATAAAAATCATTTATTCGCATTAAAACACATTTAAATAAGAATATTACAAAATGTCCGAAGGGCATCTGTCTAAAATAAACGCACATTTCCCGGTAATGTTTCGCATTGGCAAAAAAATGTCGCGTCGACAAAGGAAAACCGCAAATTAGTTGACATATTATCAAGCTGTTAAATTCAAATCATTTGATCTGATACTTGCTTCTTCGTTTCGAGAAATATTATCGGGACTTACAAGGAATTAAACGTATATTTACAGAGATCTGTGTAAAAATCGCTATCCGATCTACTGATTTCTTCAAATATATTTTGCAACAGTCGTAGAAACATTTCCAACTTTTCCGAATATTCTTCTTCTGTACGACAATCACCAAGTGTCTTCATTTTCCGAGGTCAAATCTTTAATACTCAGACGTAACGTTAATTTTGTTTTTCTTTTTGTACAGAATCGTGAATTATTCGATACGTATGATCTGACAAGGAATTGTATCTTACCGTGATTATAATACGAGATATGATGTTTCACACTCTCGTTGAAATATACATTCGGATGTTTGAATGGGCTATCGTTGAAACAACCATGTTTAATTTCATAATACTTGTTACATGCCGCCTGATATTGGTCGTCTCGCGATAAAGTCGTTATCGCCGATCTTTCTGTTTGATCACGATTCAATTAGTGGATAAAATCTTGTGCGATCGTATAAACTGAGTAGCTTGATATTTACCCAATTTGTTGAAACCGCAATCGACGAGCTCGTCTTCGAGTACGTCGCGCAGCATATGTTTGAATGGACATCCGTGATAATCTCTAGGTGCAACAATCGACTCCATGATTTTCGAACACGGGTAAGGCTGATAATCCCGCCGGCTACCCTCCTCTCCGAAGATGAATCTTATCTGATAGATATGCTCTTTTTCAAACGCAGCTTCGTTCATTACTTTTGTAAATTCGCTTTTCCAAAGGGTCATTGCGTCGGATAGAGAGATCCCGATACCCTTCAGAAACAAACCATATTGTACCCTACCACCGTGAGTAAGATGGTGATTTTTTCTCAATGCTTTATGAAGCACTCTCATACAGAAGGGATAAGATGTTCCCGAGAGCTGCAACAGAATAATCAGTCTTTGTTGAAATAATAATCTTGCTATTGAAGACAGAGCTTTGTTAACACGATTTATTACCTCATCTAATCGTTCCAATGAAACATACTGTTGTATATCCTCGTCTTGCACCAGTACAGTATTTTCTGTATGAATAATGTTTTCTAAATTGGCGAAAATACGGGTGAATCTCTCGTCGTTGTATAACTTGGCTCTAGTTTCACGTGCACCCTAAAAGATAATAAGAGTTGGGAATAGTAGAGTGGCCGCTAATAAGTTCAGAGATGCATCCATACTAACTTCAAGGGCTGATAACAGAATTTTTCTGAAATATGATGTGAACACGAATCCCATATCTTTTTCAGGTATGAAAGCTATACCTTGCTTAACAAAGACCTTGCGCTTTTTAACTAAACTAGGCACATGAGAGAAAGGCACTTTGTAAAACTGCATACTATCTATATCACTAATATGCAGAGAAGACACTTGAAGATATTCCTTAATTTTATCTTTCTCATTTTGACTGATCTGAAAACAAATCATATTTCTTATTTCGGACTTGGAAACGGTCAAATTTAAAAGATAATAGTAACCAACTGGTTCAAAATCAAAATTGTAAATTTGCATAAAATGCCTGTATCCTTCGTTATCTAATGAAGAAAATCTCCACTTAAATAACCTCGCTTCTTGTTTAAAAAACCAGCATTTTTTGTGTACGTCAAAAGCAACCACAGATCTCAATATAACGTGAGATATATGATCTCTTCTCCTGACATATATATCCATATCTGTGTGTGATTTACATCCAGGATTATTGATCAGTCTTGCAGATTCATTAAGTCCTAGTTTGCGCAATTCTCTAACCAAAGCAGCTTTGCGTTTTGACACAGGCATTGATAATTTTAATAAATGTATACGTTCCACCAAAGTAAGAACTGCAATGTATATTAATTACAATACATGATACAATTGACGTGTATTACAATATTACAAAGTGTTATATGAAAAAAGAAAAGAAAAAGAATATCACATTAAGCAAGAAGTAACGAAATATCCTTCGAATTAACCTTTGAGCCGTGTCTCGCTTATTTCTTGTAGTTCATCCAGCATTATTTCACCAAACGGAGTATTTTGATAGAATTGCAAATCGTGGGGATACATATCACGAAAATTACTTGGCAACTGTTGAATAGATATCTGACGTTTCGTCGTAGATGTCATTTTCTTTGGCCGATAAACTTTAATGAAACTGATAATGTAGAACAAACGATTGAATTCAGTAATTATTAATAATAGAAATTTCTGTATTTCACTTGTCATTTAAATTCCCAAGTGCTGTGAGACCCATAAGACAGGACTATGTTCAAATATGACTACGAAATTGTGATAACGCGTAATTATTAAACGGTTAATTAAATCAACGATTATTTCATTTTTATTAATATTTATGAGAAAAAAGAAATAGTTTTAGAAAATTATTGATATTTTATGAAAATAGAAAAGGCTGTTTATAATGAGAAATCCGAATTTAACGGATCGCTGTTATTCCAAAATGTAATCCCAAAGTCTCCGCTACGAGCCACCTGCCATCTGCCGCCACCGTTTTCAACGAATACTCGTAGTCGTAGATGGCTGATAATAGGGAGTTTTTACAATAATGTTTTTTAGTTGCGCCAAAATGTGTTCCGGTATTCACTGCCAACACTTCAAATTTAAATACAACTGTTGACCAACAGTGAATATCGGAACGCACTTTACCATATCTGAAAAACTCTCTATTGATAGGCTGGTATTTATAGAATATGTCTTCCGAGAAGAGATACAGGTGACACGTAAGACTACGTTTACGCGGCAACATTAATCTGATTTAGTAACAAACGTAGTTAGTGAATTCTTGCATTTGGGAATAAGCGAAATGGATCATTCCCCTTACTACTTCAACCAATATCCTTACTCATTTTCCTATTTACTTTCAATTTATTACTTCCAATGTGGACAGACATTAAGCCCGTATCAGACTACGGATTGGAGATTGAATTGAAATTTGAGTGCACAGTTCACTAAATTATACGAGACTTGAATTCAAGTAATTTTGTACTGATTGGCCAAATTCAATATCAATTCCCAATCCGTAGTCTGATACGGGCTTTAAGCGTAGTTTACAATTGGCAGTAGGAGTACGTTCGTAAGAATAAGACCAATCATATTCGAATGTAAGGGGAATAATCGACTGTGATTTCTTATTTTTCCTTCATATAAACATATTCCTGTTGTAGGCCACGTTTTAGATTTAAAAATATACACCAATCAGATGTGCAAAAGTTCATCAAGCGGTCGGTAAATGGCTGAACGCACCCAATGAAAATACTACGTGTTTCTTTATTGAAAAACGCCCGTTATAACTATATAATTAATGACAGTGTGGGTGATCTTTTACGAATTGATTTATGTTTTTATAAATGCCAAGCGCGTTTGTTCCATAATGATATCGTAACACAAGTAATTTTCCGAGTTGCAACAATTCAGCACATGCAAATGTTGTCTTCGCGCATCGTTGGGAGTGCTGTCGGCTTCGTATCCCGTGGTATCCCGACGGTCCGCCATTACGATCATTTTACGGCGTGTCGCCGCATCGCTGACTTTTCTTCAAGCGCAGGCTGGGACACGATTAGTAAACTCTAGTCGCTGCTAATTATGTGAGTTACTTCCTTGTCGTATCGTTAACACGAGTGGCTGAAATGTTTCAATTTTTTTAACGCTTCGTTTGTGCCGCTGTTTGTGTTTTTAGGGCCCGAAGCCGCAAGGATAGTACAGGCAAAAGCGACTCGGAAGCCACAGACAAGGAAAATAAGAAAGAAAGAGGAAGAGAAAGGGAACGTAAAAAGAGAGCAGCTTCTTCGTCCAGTAGCGGTAGCAGGTGAGCAAATAAAGACGTTAATTATTTGTTTGCACAATTGTTTATTGTATATATATATATATGTGTGTGTGTGTGTACATATACCATATGTATAATGAATGATCTTTTATTCGATAGTTCATCTGATAGCAGTTCTGGATCATCAAGCTCCAGCAGTGGGAGTAGCTCCAGATCAAGCTCTACTTCTAGTAGTTCATCCAGTAGTTCGGGTAGCTCCTCAGGTAGTTCCAGAGACAGAGGACGAAAACGTAGCCGTAGCAAAAGTGTTGATGCATCAAGAAGACATGAAAATAAAGAGAAAGAAAGGGATAAAGATAGGGAAAGAGAGAGGGATCGAGATAGGGACAGAGAACGAGATCGGGAAAAAGAGAAGAAGAAGGGAAGCAATTCTGTTCCTGACAAACCTAAACCTAAAGGACGTTCCAGGTACTAATTATATTTACTTATAAGTTTGTAATTTTTAATTCAAAACTATTGATTGGACAATTTTGCTAATCTTGCGTTTATACGTTCTGTGTCTAGTAGGATATGTCTTGTAGACATGTCTCGCGGTTGTAGAATATATTATTGTCAAGGAAGGGCAACGTACAAAAAAAAGAACAGCACAGAATAGTATCAATAAACGACAACTAATTCAATTTCCCACTAATAATGTTGATCACAAATGACTGAGAATCAATTCTCAAATACAATAGTAGATTGGGTGATCAAGCGATAAGAAATGAAATAAATATTTGGAAAATGAAAGAAATATGAAACTCTGCAGATCTCCTTCTCCACGTAGAAAGCGCAGGGAACGTTCGCCAATTCCCAGACCGACGAAAATACATATCGGCCATTTGACTCGAAATGTTACAAAGGAACACGTCACAGAAATATTTGCGGCTTACGGCCAAATAAAAATGGTGGACTTTGCGATGGATAAACTTCATCCAAATCAGGGCAGGGGATTTGCCTACGTTGAATTCGAAACTGCGGATGAGGCTGAAAATGCCATGAAACACATGGACGGAGGTGAGTGCGCTTTGTATCAAAGAGTAACATCATCATTTTAATATTGTTGAAACAATGTCCAAAGTTGTACTTCTTGATTTATTAACGCGATTTCTTTCACACAGGGCAAATAGATGGCCAGGAAATTACAGCCGCGCCAGTACTATTGCCGAAACCACGACCATTACCGATGCGACGCATGTCACCCGGGATGGGTAGGCGTGCGCCTCCACGATGGGCAGGTGGTGGTGGTGGTGGTGGTAGGAACACACCGCCGCGTTACCGCAGACGCTCGCCGCCTATGAATCGTCGTAGGAGTCCCCGACCGCCCCGACGCAGGATAAGGACTCGATCGCGAAGTCCACAGGGAAATCCGCGGCATCGACACCGTCGTTACACAAGATCGAGCTCGAGCAGCTCGCGATAACGTACTTCTTGCTTTGTACATACAGGTTATATTGAATGTAACGATTGCATGTGTCGGTAACTGTTGGCTGATTGTGCGCGTCTGTATTCATGAAAATATGTAATGATTTTTTGTCTGAATAGTCCAGTATGTGTTTGCACACCGATAGACCATCACTTATAAAAATATCACTATTTTTACGTTCTTGTCGATACAGATTCAACTATTCGCAAGTTAGCACAATATACTTAAAATATATTAATTTCACAAGACTTGGAGAATGGCATTTTCCTAATTGTTTGATACCTGAAGTTTTTACAAAAAGAGTACGTTGTCGTATCTTTTACTGCTGTGTAAAATGTATCGCGATAAAACAAGTTCTTTTAAGTCGTCGATATTCTGTTCAAGACTGACGCGCTAGGAATCAATTCTGAGATAGATCGAGTAATCTTTCACATATGATCAAGTGATGACGAATAAAATAAATTTTTGGAAAGTGACAAGTATCGTTTTCAATGTTACATGAGAATATTAATAAATAACTAATCCGAATAAAAAATATGATCGATTTAAATTTGATAGAAATAACGTTTTATTGTCCAGCAGTTTGCAATCGATTTTTTTAAAGGATATTTCCCCCTTTCTTGTCTTCAGCAAATGGGGACTTGTGTGTAGTCTTGGATTGGTGAAAATATTGAAACGACAAGATTGATAGAAACTATGATTATTATATATCACCTTTTACAAAGAATCAATTTTAGAAAAAACCTATTCACACAAAATCTTCTTTTATACTTCACGATATCTACAAGAACAGAATCATTGCATCACATTGCAACTTTGCATCGATGAAAAATATCTACAATTTTCAAATTGCGTATAGTCATTAATTATATAATATACAGCTTTACCGTAATTTTACAATATAAACGAAACAGCACGAGAACCCGATCATCCTGAAAAGTCCGGTTTTCCTTTGAGGCACCAGGGATATCGAATGTAACCTGGTCCATGGCACACAATTTTTTTTTTTTTTTCGAGAGATCTCATATTGGCTCTCTGGTAACACAATGACGCATATGGCTGAGAATCGAGAGGATGGTTAAAAAAAAAGAAATAAATAAAACGAAATTTCTTCATAAAAATCAACGATAAGAAGAAAGAAAAACAAATTTCGAGTCGTCAATAACGCACATGCACACCGACAAAATTTATATAAATATTAATGCTGGTTGTGATTATTCAAGGAAATAGTGCAACGATATCTCATATAGTCTATATGTTATTCTACATTACAATGTCGTTCCATCTGAATATCGTTCCTGTTCCCTCGAACAATCGACAGTCATCGTAAATATGAATGCCGCGCGAATATATAATAAACACAATGAGCGTGCATAATTGGAAAATTCAAGTGGCTCCAGGCCAATGTTAAAGCTGTCATGTGCATATTGTACGGAGTAATTTGATTGAAGCACTTTGGCACGGACAAACTGCTGTCATATTAAGCGTCATCCTGTATTTTCTGTTCCGAAAGAGGATATTCTAATCGTCACATTTTTTCTTTTCTTTTCGGGGATAGTTTGATTTCTTTACTTGCACCTATGAACTCTGTCGTGATTTTACGCGGGATACGAAATTAATTAGTCCGCCTACTCCTGAATCAATTTCTTCTTTTTTTCTTTTCTTTTTATATATATCACAGGAAAGCACCGGAGTGCTGCTGTAAAAGTCAGCATGCAAATGAAAGAAGCATGTGCTGCCGAAAGCCACTTTTCACGTATGTCCTCTCTCTCCCCCTCCCTCCCTCCCTCCTCTTTTTTTCTATAGTATCTAATATACAAATTAAAATCTAAGTGAATGTTTTTTTTACATGCGATTCTTTTTATATTACATCAATTAAATTAGAGCGACTTTTTTTACGACAGCTCTCATACGCCCGCAGTAGAGATTCAAGTTCATTCACGTCGCAATAAATAAATAATTAAATAAATTTTCGAATATGTTAGAGATCCACTTAACTTTTTTTTTTTACCTAACTTGGATTTGTTTTTTTTTCTCCTGTGTTGCGCGTCTTAGCCATCTCACCTCGCATTCTACAATACCTATTAATATTACACACGATACCTTTCTTTTTTTGTTTCTTTAAACTATACGCATAGTTATATTATCGTAATAATTAGAGTGCGTTACCACTATAGACAGTCAGATCACCGAAACTGCAGAAAATCACATAATCCTCAGCGTTATTATCTGTGACACATCGTCAGCGATGCCTCCGTAGTTATTTCGTGAACCCGTTGTCGTTAATAAACCGCCGGCGGCATCGATGGGAATACCGGCATCGTTTAATCAAGGCATCTTCGTTACACACGTTTCTCGTAGAAGTCCTACGCGTTTTGTTTTTTTTTTAATCCTCGATAACTATAAATATTATATAATATCTATATACAAATTTCTTCTTTGAAATAACGCTTCTTCTCTGTTAGCAAAATATCAGCACCGGGTTCTGAGCGTTACCGGGGTGGATAAGATGAGGAGGATGGTGCTCAGAATGTCGGTCCGTCGGTGCGTTCGCTCGCCGAGGACGCGGGTAGGATGTATCATCGGGACTGCGAAGCGTCCTCTTTCTTGTGAATGTCCGCGTGCATGAGGGCGTTCTCCAGCTGACGCGCCGGCACTCCAGGGCCAGGCCCCGCTCTGTGGTGCATATGCAGGTTGCTGAGAGGACCCGGGCTGGGGTCCTTACTCCTGAGCGAGTTGACGGGCGCGGGGGGATAGCCGGCGGCGTAGAGCTTCGCCCTTTCCTCCTCCTCCGCGCGGAACGCCGCCATCAGCGGGTTGTACCGTAACTGCTGCAGCGGGTCGTACCGGTAATCTCGGAAGGGGTCGCCCGGCCAAGGTGGTCCCGGCTGGCCAGCGGGCGCGGACGGCGGCGGGAAGTGTTGCATCGCGTGGGCGCTCAAGCTGGGCAGCATGCTGCGCGGCATGGAGTGCGATGCCGGCATACCGTGCGGATGCCTGGTAAGATAGGCATGCGCGTGCGGATGATGGTATCTCGGATCGGGCAGTGGATTCGGACCCGCCGGTGGCCTCGGAAGCATCACAACTTCGTCGTCTTTGCTGCGCGGCTCCTCCTTCACGCGCACCTCTCCGGTGTCCAGAGGGGCCGAGCCGTTCCTGAGCGGCGAGCGTTCTCGCGGCACGAGCTGTCGGTTTTGGTGGAGCAGCCTCTCGCGTTCCATCTCGCGTCTCTCCATCTCGCGGCGCTCCTTGTCCCGCCTCTCTCGTTCCCGTTCGGCGGCCTCCTGCTGTTTCCTCTTCTCCTCCTTCTCGCGCTCCCGCCTCTCCCTCTCGCGTTGCTCCTCTCTCTCCCGTTCGCGTTCGCGTCTGATGCGTTCGCGCTCCCGTTCACGCTCGCGCTCTCGCTCGCGCTCTCTCTCGCGCTCGCGCTCCCGCTCCTCCAGCTCGGCGCGCCTGTCTATCGCGGGAGGCTCCGGTTTCAGGCCCCACGAAACAGTGGTCGGTGGAGGGAATCCGGTGGTGGCCCGTTGCAGCCTGAAATCGTTGGTCCCTCGCTGTGAATTTTCGCTCCGGGTGTTCGAAAATAACGATAGTGATTTCACATACCCTCGCCACGGATCGTGAACTGCGCCGAGTCCACCCAGAGGTGGCATTTCCCTCGGCGGGAAAGTGGAAAGACTTGGGAAATTGGGATTTGGCGCGCCGAACGTTGCCGAGGAATACCTCGCGAACGGCGATATTCCCGTTCCTGCAATATGAGATCGATCATCCTCTGACGCACGCTGATACACGGGTGCCGTAATGCAAGCTGTTCGATCGAGAGGAACGTCGTGCATACGTGTGAATAAATGTGAAACTTTGTTACCTCTATTACCTAAATGTGAAGCTGGTGTAGACAGAAAACCGACAGGATGAGGTGGAGGTGGTGCAGGATGGGCAGGTGGCATGTTAGTGGGGAAGGGAGGTGCCATTGGTGGTGCACCAAGCCCAAGACCACCGCCTGGTCCTCCTGGGTAAAGATGGCCCGGTGGTCTTAATAACTCTGTTTTGGTACTAACGACACTTCCTGCCTTAGCCTCAGCCTGTTGTTTCTGTTGATGATGATAGATCTCCCACGCGATGCGCACGTGCATCGCATTCCATTTTCCGGTTTTCTGCAATGTAGATTGTTCAAGGATCTTTTTACTTCAACATGCTACTAAATAAAACAACTGCTGTTTATAGCTGAGAATGTTATTGACGCTACCTCGAAGGTTACTGAAAACATTCGGACCGATCACTCTCGGGTTGAGTATAATCGGACGATTATACTCGGACTGAGCAAAATAGGACGATTTTCAGCTCGATTAAAAAACCGCCGATTATCTTCGTGAGCAGGAAACGTACCTTTGGCGGAAAAGTAGCTAAATGATTGGGTTGCACGAAGGGTGTCGATGGCGGAATTCCGGGATGGAGAAGACCAGTGTTGAAACCCGAATAACCGGAGAGGTTCAAGTTCGCACGAAAAAATTGCGACTCAACTCCCCCTAGCTTCGGCATGTCCTTAAACTGTTGAAAAAACCACAACGACTGGGTGCACACGGACGGAAGCACGCGACGTTAAAAAGATAAGCAATCGCTCCTTACAATCGGGGGTGGAAAGAGCGAGGTCGCAGCAGCCGCCGGCAACAACGGCGTCGTATGCTGATGCACGTGCGTGTGCTGATGCTGATGATGGTGCATCTCGGTGCGAAGATACGCCGGCGGGCCCAGATTACCGACATTTCTGTCCTGGGACGCCAAGAATCTGCTGTCGAGCTCTCTCCTGAGAATATCCGCCTGACCTGCAACATGCGTCACCCCTTCTTTTGGTTAGCGCAATTTTTTCATCTGCCCCGTATCCAAACAACGAAGGAACACGAGGGAGCGATCGACTAAGCAACTTACTTGTCTGGAAAAGCGATTCCGCGGAGAACGGATTGGGATTGGTCGTCGGTGGCGGAAGCGAAGGCAGTGTTGTCGTGTGCGGACTTGAACTGGACACGGGCGGCGGTAACGGCGCAGCGAACATCGGCGGCGGGAACGAGTGTATGTTGAGCGGCACCGGTGGCGGAGTCGGCCTCGGAACTGACGTGGCTGTCGCCGGGGATAACTGGGAAGCTGTGTTGCTGCTGTATGATTTTTTGAACAAAAATTCTTCGTTATTCCCCCGTTTCCAGCTGTCGAGCAAAGTCGGCTTCTTCTTACCTAATCCAACCTTGTGGCTTGGTATACGCAGGTAGACTAGAATTGGCTGGAGAGGAAGTGTTTGGCACACTAACAGGCGTTATGCTGCCCCGACTCAGGCTGCTCACGTTGCTGCTGTAACGAACATTACGATGTAAGGACTCGGACCTCCGCGATCAGAGAACGCGGATTGATACCTGTAACTGTCTCTCTCCCGACTGGGGCTGTGTCCACGCGGCGAGTTGTTGTTCCGTCCGGACAGGCTGCAGGCCACCATGTCTCGATGAGCGATTGAATTCGCCGTGGTAACTGTGTTAGTTATGGTGGACACACATGTCGTGGTGGCGGCGCTCAGCGGAGTATTGTTGTGACCGGCGAGATTACTCCCTATGGTCTGTTTGCTTATATTGGTACAGGGAGAAGCTCTGCTTCCTCTCTGGAAAACGATCGTCCTCGTTAGAGCGCACCAACAACAGATAAACGTGCGACTTACCACGTCCGCGCGCGACGAAGCAGAATGTGAAGGGGATGGTACCGCGGGCGGCAGGTACGGGCTGTGATTCAGAGCGGTGTAGGGAGTGTAGAGCGGCGGATACGACGGCTGTGTTTGCGGATACGCGGCGATGGGAATGGGTGGCGGATAACTCGTGGTAGCTGCTCCGTTCGATGGTGCTGCCGGAGTGACACCTAGACTGGCTACCGCTGGACTAGTTGTATGACTCGACGAGACGAGGGGCACATTAGGTGGATGCAACGCAGGTATCGTGGTGTGCGGCTGCTGGGACAAGGAGGGCGGTGGCAGAGCGGGGGAAGCTGGCCGCTGCTGCGGAGCTATTGCACGTGGGTTCGCTGCCAAGGGACTAGTCATCTGAAACATTGTCAACGAGCGTTAATCCCTTCCGTATATGCGCGAGGAGTGAGCGACGGTCACTTACAGGTGGTTGGGATATGTGTGGAGGCAACGTGGGGCTAGGAGGACTCGGCGCTGTTGGAACTGGTGCGGACGCAGATACAGGAGGTGGTATAGGTGCCGGAGCATCCGTTGCTGGGTTAGAAATTTGCCCACCCGTGTCCGGTGGAGATCCGCCTGCCCCGTTTGGTGGCAAAACGTGTGGCGAAGAAGACGGCAACTCGTCTAATAAGGAAACAAAATATAATCGTTCTCGCGCGAACAATGTTCGCTCGTGTCCTATTCTCGAAAACATTACTCACATTTACGTAGAGGTGGTGGGGTAGAAGATTCAAAGAGTATCGATTCGGCATCCGAGCCCTGTTATATAAAAAGTGTGAGATTATATCAGCGATAATCTGTCTCAGTCTTGGACGAAATATCTCTACATACCTTATCGTCTTCTCCTTCACTATCACACTGAAACAAAGAGAAGAGGATAAAAACCTGGTCAATATCGATCACAGTTATCCAATGCTCTAAATGGTTTGATGTGATACATGATACTTACGATATAACCTTTACCCGAACTGCAATGACTGCTAGCCTATAATACAAAAGCGAATTCGTCAGTAGATGTCTACAAGTAACTAATGTATTCCTTTTATATTAGCTTCTGTACTCTGGTAATATATTTGCTTCTAGAAAATAAATATATTTCCTTTTTTTTTTTCATTCAACACGGTAGAGAAGTATATTTATAAGAAGAGTAAGAGATTAGCCAATCATAGTCGATATTATACATAGTATTTCCCTTATATTCGAATATGATCGGTCAATTTCTCATTCTTATGAATATACTCCCATTGCGGACTACTAACGCTTTCTGCATTCTCGAGACGATACATAATGGCACTTCAAATTTATACAAATTGATATACTTACATCGCTGAGATGGTCCCTGGAACTGTCTGCGTCCTGGCTATCCCTAGGTATACCAGGGCCATGCAATTGTTCAGACGCTCTGCCACTATCGTCGCTTGTACCTGCATCTAGGCCCTGTGAAAGGAAACTAAGGCGTTATACGCACTGTTTCTCGTGACATTTATTTGAGACATCGCTCAGTTACCTGGTTTAGCGTCGAAGGTGTCAGTATGGAATTATGCGTGTAATGGTTGTGCTTGAAATTATTTTTGATGTGGTGCTCGTTGTGCCTATTGTTCTGCCCCGTGTCCACCTTCGGTTTCTCCTCCACTATTGACAGCAATGTGTGCAGTTTCTTATTTTTACCGGCTAACTTTATTGCACTCTGCGAACAAAAGAAGAGACACAGAATGAGACACATGGCTTTTCACACACAAGTTTCACATCATCTTTGCGCTTCAATTCCCAACGCTTAGTCCGTACAAAGTGTAATATAGGGGGGAAAAAAAAGAAAAAAACATTTGCAACAACAATTATATCCGCCATCGTAATCTTCCACTCGGCACGATTCTCACTTCAAACGTCACGTCGTTGTTCTCGTCGTGCGCAGAGAGAAAGAAAAAAAAAAAAAGGTGTCGACTCGTGGAGGAATCCGCGTCACTTATCGTCCCTCATCGCATTTAAAGAGCGCTGCTTTGACATCGCCGACCATGTTCCGAGGTCAGGCGCCGCGGAATATATACACGGAGTGTATACCGACCTGGACTCGCGACACAAGTGCGAAGCCGCTGGTATCTCGTTCGCGAATCCACCGAGTTTCATTCTTCGCGCCCGCGCGATCCTACCCTAACGCACGGTGACATCGACTACGTCGCCATACTCCTCGCGGATTCCACGGTATAGGAGATTTCGCGCACACGCACCGTAGAACGCACTTGACACGTATGCTGTAAACACACGGCGGCGGATCCGAGGAAGGAACGTGTGTACGTATTCCGCCGCGAAAAATAGCTCGGCCGTTCAGCGACCGTGTAGCAACCGAGACAGCGAGGAGTCCGCGACGAACGAATGGACGAAGCGAAACTTTCACGCTGTTGCGCGCGGCCAGCGGAAAAAGCTGTATGTGGCGGCGGCGGTGAGTGAACGCCTCCTTCGGCGCCTTTAAGCAGCCACGACGATGCACATATTTCCGAACGCTCTCTTTCTCCCTTTTTCTCTGGAGGGAGATGTCGCCGATCTCGCGACTCTCCGCCGACGACGAGCGCGGCGTGGGATAATCCTAGCCGCGGACGGGCGTTCGCAAGATGACAGAGGGATTTCGCAGCGGGCACCCGTGTCTCGTGTGCGCGATGCAGCACGGGAGTGCTGCCGTTGGTGGGGAGAGCGATGAAAGAGGGAGAGAACGACTGGGAGGTAAGTGGGGAGAAAGCGAGGAAGAAAGAGGAGACATTGACCGAACGTGCCGACAAGGCCTCTCCTGCCAGGCCAGCTGGAAGGAGCGCGATCCGATTGCTCTTTCCCTCCCAGCCCTTCTTCCCCTCCGCGGTCTTTTTTCGCGACGGCGGCGTTGCGCTCTTCTCTCTCTCGCTCGTTCTCTTCCCCTCCCAGCCGCGGCACGGGTGGGTACCAAAGAAAAGAAGGAAAAAGCCACTAGAGACCTCGCGGTTGGCGCAAAAAACCGCCACCGTTGCTACCGCCGCCGCGGCCGCCACCGTCGCCACCACTGCCCGGCAAAAACCACACTCCACCTGTGCACGTGTGCCAACTGCGAGGCGAAACCCCCTAGGACTTATGACGCGAATTAATCGAATGAAAGCGCGAACGATCGCATTCCTCCCCCCCCCCCCCCCCCCCC
>NW_014554712.1:2537190-2548326 GCF_001313825.1 Dinoponera quadriceps | reverse complement strand
CCCCCCCCGTTCCAAGAGAGTGGATGTGTCTCGTTGATTCGTCGTCGCCCACGAAATGCGGCGCACGATCACGTTTTTCGCGTTGTTACGTTATCGTGGCATCTTGTTCTCTCACGAGCGGAGATGCATGATTGATGAGAGGTATCACGGTTGGCAAGCTGCTCATTCATTCATACGGCTGAACAGAATCAGCTGACGCCGCATCGTTCTCGAGATGGTCGCGATGTGTCCTACGGTCGAGTCACCGGCTCACGCGACAGGATCGATTATTTTTCGTACGCAGGACCTCCGGGCTATTTTTCAAGGAAACGCCGCGGAAGTTTTTCCAACGAACGGTGATTTTTCCATCGTAAAATAACGAACGGGAGAATTACAGAGCGAATTCGAGTGTTTATCGTGAAGATCCGCAGCGCGATACCGTGTCGTATCGCGCGCGCAGTTTTATCGCGGCAAAAATCTGACGAAGATCCAGGAATAATCATTTAGCTTCGACGTATTTACGATACTGTGTCAGGCTCTAGAATGAACAGCTCTTGTTTGTAAATATCGTAGGGATGGGTTGCCTCAGGTAGAAGGAACGTAACTCAGGCAAGAAAAGTAAATAGGTGACTCATCCCACCCACCCTAATAAAAAAAAACCCTGTCCGCAAAATCGAAGTTCACTATGATTAATATCGCGCCGGCCAAGACGTGCACACACATACACACACACACACACCATCGTCATACGTATGTTACCGGCAATGATTAAATCCTTTCTCCTGTTTATTTCGCTTACATCGCGAGAACGTACGCGCAATTTAATTCCGCCAACCCTTGGCTTTTGCCCGAGGTATGTCACAATGTTTCTTTCGCAAGAAATATGCACACGTTAATTCACTGCAGCCGCATAATCGAGGTGCACTGCGCGCTCTACAGTGTGTCCCCATTCGTACATAGTACGTGCAACAGTGTGTATATATATTATGGTTAAAAAATTCTTGTTTTTCTCACATTTTTCTGTGAAAAAAGAAAAAATCCGCGGTAAATGGAAAAAATTCAGGTTTCTTTTCCGAGCCTTGGATAAAACTGTAATATATGTACATAGAGCGCCTGCCCCCCCTCCCCGTTTGCGCGAGGAAATCGGAAATTGACAGTTCGTGGTCAAGATGAATACCGGTTTCTGTCGACACCACGTTCTCTCCGCTTTATCGTGAAAAGATATATACCGCGTGTTCATCTCGACAAATCAGATAGTAGGTGATAGGAAGAAAGAGAAAGAATTCCAATCTTAAAAATTACCGCTTCCGGTTTCACCAGTCGCTACGGTGAAAGTATGCGAATGTTTGATCGGTAATGACTCGCATTGATATCCGGATTACCATTCGGGAGGATGCACGCGGCCACACGTCGGCTATTCGAATGTGAACTACCGTATTTTGTTACTGATGTATATCTGCTTCTCGCTCGTAGAAGAACAAAAAAACTCGAAGCGCAGTATCTTCGAGGAAAATGCTGCAAATAACAATTATACAAGCGCAATTATTCAAATCACGTGTTGCGACATGCGTCGACTAGTTGATATCATAACGAGTTGTTGCATTAATTTTGTTAACCTTTTTTTGGATCAATCTTATTACGAGAACAACATAAGAACCTAATTACAATTAATCACATGCGTAAGAGGAAGGAACTACGGCGGGACGGTATATAATCAGGTGGACGCCTGGTAAGCAGGCGTCTTTAAAGAGAAACACCACTTTGAAGGGAGACAAAGAGAGGGGGAGACAGGGGGGGGGGGCGACGCGGCAGATTGAAACTGTTCTCTTTTTTCGCAAGTCATGTCTCGCATCGCTCGAAGTAGCTGCGCGATAAACGCGTTCTTATACGTCACGCGGCAATGCTTCAACGTGGCATTAGTTTCTTCACGCGACAGAGAACTGCCATTGCATTTTACCACTTCCTCTCCATCGCCCCTCCGTCTTGACTACATAATTCGCACGTACAAATAATGCAATAATTCCACATTACAGACGCGATCTCGAGGTAAGTTCAGATTACGCTGACACGCATAAATTTGTCGATAATTGTGTGTCGATCGAAACAATTATGAAGGAAAAAGAGCAAAGAAAGGCGGATTATTTAATGAGGACTATAATTTTAAAGTTTTCGAATAAATCGTTTTTGCTCCAATTTTTCCGCTATTTTTTTCGTTTTCTTATCTTCCTTATGGAAAAAACAAGCAAATGCGACAGGTTTTAACCCAATACACGTGGATTTCTTTAAACGAAATGTCTATGCTCTTGGGGACCAAACGGAAGAAACCTGCGGAGAAATGGGGGGGAAAAAGTTCTTAATAAATTATAATAAGGATAAAGAAAAAAAAAAAACCAAGAGTCATCGTCGTCGAGAAACAGGACAGGTCGCTCGGAGCATCCCGCAGAAGGGAAGCACGCGCGCGCATTTCGAAGCGAGATAGAAACGTTCGTTCCTCGGCACGGCGGGCGAAGTTCCTCGACATGGTGCGAACGCGGAGGGAAGGTCGTTCTCGGACGTTCCACCGGACGGGCGGGCGGGTGTAGACGCATGTTCGTTCGTTCGGCTACTAAAGTCGTCCGCGCGCCGAGCTGCGTTGCCACGTTTCCCGGCCCGTGTTGACACGACCTGGGCTCTAATCAACTAGCCGTCGCTCCGCAGTCGGCATATAATACTACTACTATACATATACTACTCGCGCGACATTAATACGTCCGTGTGCACAGGTAATAACGGGCGGCACGTCGATGCACAGCGATGGGTGCATCCTTGCCGTCGTCGACGTTTACTTCCGAAACGCCTACCGGGATCGACTGTGCATCTCGAAACATAGTGAGAATTAACCCTTTCGAATGGTACACTTGAAAGCTAAATTTATATCATTTGACGCTAAATGAACTAAATCATACCTAATATTTTTGATCGACAAGAGATTGCTTATATTCAGGGACGGAGAGGGGTTACAAGTGAGAAAGGTAAACTCACGTTCAGGTAACTTTTACTATGATGAAAACACGATATATCTCACGTGAGGTCGCTCGACAAGCAATTTCGTATCGAATGTGTGACGCCGAGTAGTGTCTCAAGGATATTGTATCCTCACTTGTATAGTCAATCGCGTGTATCCGTTCACGTGAGATGAAAGTACGAGAAAAGTCGACGAAGATGCACGATCGACCCTTCTAATGCATCACGATGAGTAGCTGTCTACGATGATCTCCGCGTACATGGTCGAACACGAGTGCTATGAATTCGCTGCGATACTAATGAGACTCAGCCGCAGCAAGAGTGGTAATAACAACAACTCGATCGATCGTAAGAGCGATACTTATGACATTTATATTTTAAATGCTGTGTGTTGCTCCGAGATGTAACCATTACCCCTGCTGTGGTAAGCCATGATGATAGCGAGCTGTTATCATGATGGTGAACTGTTGCTAAATAGTGTGATATGCACAGTAAAAAATGTCGCGATAAATTTAACGCAAGATAAATATGCAACAGAAATATTATGTCAAAAATTAACAGAAAATTAATATCTATAATATGTTAATAGACATTAAAGTTTATAACACGCGGTTACGTAAAATTATATATTAAAAATTTCACAGAAAAACTTGAACAAGCACCGATTTTGACATATTTTACAAAATGTTGTTTTTTTTGTCGTGTAGCATCGTGTATATGTGTGTATACATAACACAAAGATCGCTCCGACGAGGGTCAGCTACAGCAAGAGCGGCAGCAACACATCTCGCTCACAAGATTATCACGCGCTTAAATACGTTATCCTGAGATATTGGTACTACCCTTGCTGTGGTAGCGATCTGTTTCCAGTGATCGTGAGCTGTTGCTGAGCGGCGTGGTACATAGCATTGTGTAAGCGTGACACAAAGATCGAATATTGCTCAGCGACACGGTGCAGAGAGTGTACACACTTTTGTAGGACGAAATTACGCGAGGTTATCCCGACCACCACGGTTAAGCGGGACAACGTTAACGTCGTTTATGCGGACAATTTAATTTAGCTTGGAATCATGAAGTTTACGCGCAGAATGATTAAGCGCCGCCGAATTGCACGCGTATGCAAATGCGCGCACGCAGCGAGTTTGAAGAATTTACGCGCGCGTGCGCGTTCATTTTTGTCCCGCGTAGGGGGAGAGAGAGGAGGGTGGGAGTAAAAGGCGAGCAAGCGAATTTCACGGATTTAGGATCACGTTGCTTGCACAAAGGCGCCCCTTTTTTCCAACTCTCTCTCTCACTTTTTTTTCGGCGAATTTTTTATCCGGTTTCCTACCTTTCCAATTAAGCGTTAATGGAATCGTCGCCGTTAATAATCGCGCTGAGGCAACGACCATAAATAGAATGTAAAATTCGTACTTAAATGGGATTTAAAGAGCGCACACTTTAACGCGACGCGAAAGGATATATCTAACTTTAATTCTTACAAACCGCGCCGAAGTTTGTTTTCTTCCGAGCGGGGTGTATTTGGGTCGCGCCGTGTATAAGTACATACCAAGTCGTAAATATATATATTTCTCGGGCCACATTGTAAATCGTAATATCCGCACAGTCTCTTCAAGGTAAACACACAATGACCAAAATATCGCCAGCTTTAACGCCGACACGAAACTGTCCTACGCTCGCCCAGTCGTCGCGCACACGATGTTCATTTCTCCGAGATATATACTGTGCGCAGTGCCGAATTATATATACCCGTTTATCCGACCGAAAGCAGCCTCCGCATGCCTCTCGACGGGCAAAATTTTCCGGCGGCAGGACCGAAAGAGATAAATTACTCGATAAGCACGCGGCTTATAACGAGCATTAAATTTGACAACGTTCTCTTTTTTGCCCGCGAGCACACGTGTACACGGCGCATTCATCGAAGAAGAACTCGCCACGTATCGTGAATACATACACAGAATCTCTCTCTCTCACATTTTCTGACAAACGGCTCTAACGGGACGGACATATGGTTTGACGAAGATTTCGGCCGCTTGCCAGTGGCGAATTGACGTCCCCGACTAACGGCGCTTAGCTGGCGACGGTCCAGAAGTTATACGAAAGTAAACACGTATCATCGCGAAGCATTGTTTGCACTCGGAGTTATACGGACGCGCGAGCGAGCCTCCCGTCATAATTCGTCCATTGCCGAGCGCTCCGCCTGGCGGGTGTCTTCGATTTCGCGCCGAAATCAGCACCGTCGCAGATTAGAGTTCCTCGGATTAGACTACGGACATCTCAGTTCTTTTACTGAGTGATCTAGTACCTTTCTTTTATCAAATACGGCGAAACTGAGGATTATCACGTAATTTAGTACACAACAACCAGTTCACTTTTATTCATTTTTACGACGTCACATTAAATGGATATAACGAAACATCAATGAAGTTTTCTTTTACAGGTTAACTCCATACATTGTTCTTACATGCAAGATCATCTCATCGGTTCATCTTCAGATGCCCCGCAACCAACGAAACGATCCGTACAGCAGATGAAGATGAATCTAAGACGACCCTTAAAGAACGGTCTGTAATACTAGTTTTAGTCTGCACTGGTACATCAAGTTGTAGTTCTTCATAACATGTCCGGACTCTGTCACTTAGTTACGCAAGTTGCGATTTGTCGTCGCTCTGCGGAACGAGCGGACATGCGCGTATGGTTATTCACTAGAAGGCGGTTGCGACACTTTTTTCGATGAGTCTCGCAACGCTCGTATCCAATAAGGAAATGTATTTTCTAACCATTTTTTTTAATCGTAAATTAAAAATATTCCTCTATTGGGATTAATAATAATAATAATAATATACACGGGATGCGTTTTGAAAAAAATGTTGCAATCTTTTTATGACTGACCGGCCGCGCACACTCACGGGATAATAAAACCGAAGGGGAACCGCGGGATGTTGTTTGATCTAACTGGTACGGACGTGCGTTTAAAAATATTGTCAAGATACGCGCGTCGAGGAGCGGGAGGATAAAGGTGCAAGAACATCGTCACGACCAAGGGAAAAGTTCTTATCGCGCGAACGAGCCGATGCGTTCAACTGGCGAGCGCGACGAGTTTTAACCTCTCGGTGCTGCCTCGGCCGAAAGAGTCACGCGTCGTTATTCAGCCGGTAAATTTACGATCCCTCTCTATTAACCCTTTCGCGGCGGAGTGCTCTGGAAAGAGTTGCGCTCTAAGCAGCCGATGCCAGATCGACCGCGCGGACCAAATACGCGAGTCGTTCCGAACGCAGTGTGTATATAATATTTGACTATGTAAAAAAAACCTTTGCACAAGAAGCGTATGCTGCTAGCACGTCAAAAACAACTTAATGGACATTAATGGCAGTTGTTGATAACAAACGAACAGCGCCTTCGTACGAAAAGAGCGGCTCCGGATGGGCGCCATCTGGCGCTGTTCGTTCACCGCGGGTAAATTTGCCTGAGCGCCGAACGGCGCTGTTCGCTGAGAATGAGCATCTATAGCTGAGCGCCTAAAGGCGCTGTTCGCCGCGAAAGGGTTAAGGTCGACCCGCGGCGCGTGTCAACGGATTTGGCGATGTGATTTGTCCACAAGCCTCTTCCTTCCCCGCCAAGATAAAATTAAAATATAAAAATAAAATATCCTTGTTCAAACTTGTACTTCTGTACTATTGTACTGAAGAACATAAAAAAAAAAAAAATGTTAGAAGTTATCCTACTTTTTTATTATTCGACATTGTACGGAATATTCAAACCCATTAAACGGATTTGTAGCAAATAAGAGATCTGATATTGTCGATTTCATTAATATGTTCGCATATTCTGAACTGTTCTACCTAATTTAATCGAATGATAGTGCGTCTTTTCCTTTTTTATTTCAATTTATTTTTTCTTTGCCTTGCGATCTCTAATATGTGTAAACTAGCGTGTATTCGTTATTCCTATCTGTATTGTGTATCCAGAGGGCGACTATTCTACCATTTATTTAATAATAATATTAAAATAATATCAGAAAACTAAACCAAGTAGGAATAATTACGGTAAATATAGAAATACTAAAATGTTGCATTAATTGGGAATAAGAAATAACGTATTACAAATTCGAAGTTTTACACAAACACCAAAAATTATTTGGCGCTGTAATTCGTCCACGGTCAGCGAGACGTAGCGTCGTTTCTGCGGTAATCAAATGTCGATGCGTTTCCTGCCGAAAAGCAACCAATTACGGGAAAGCACATAAGGAGACGTAATCGTGGGATATATTGTTAATTAGTCACGTAACATCAGATGAAATGTCCGTTGCTCACTCTCGATTTCCGGAAACGTTTCTTTTGGAAGCAAGTTTAATTTCCCGTTCATCTTCAAATGAGACACTATTGCTCTCTTTTCAATTCTTTAACCCTGATAATAACTTGTTAGGTCTACAAGGCCTACATACTTTTCTTTCGCTTAATCTCTCTTCCATGTTTTGTGCTATACCTCACTTATATTCCTTTATTATTTAGAAAAAAAGTTGAGTCCACGTAACCGCTGCTACCAGTTTAATCCAATGAGACAACTGGCTTCTTGGCGGTAACCAGTCTATACAAAGATAATAAATAAAACTTGATGATAAACTTAATAATTCATAAAAGACCAGAAAGAAAACCACGATTTTTATCAATTTTTTCGCAATGTAGTCTTGGGATGATGATAGCGATTTCAAGATCGCGAACGTTACTTTCTCAGAGTTAAAAAGTTAAGCAGGTATCTAGGAGAATCATCTAGTTACGCTACTGGCTCGGTCGGATCACCGGCGATAAAGAGCCCTTATTTTAACGAAGATAAAGAAGAAAGGAAAAAAAGCAAAGAGAGACACGGACAAAGAGCTGGAACGGGGAGAGAGAGAGAGGACAGCGGGGGGGGAAAAAAAATAAGGAACCGACAAACCGGTGGCGGTAAAAAGATTTAGCGCGGTGTAAACGCGGCGATAAAGTTCCGGACGTTATTTTGTGAGAAAGCCGCGTGAAATCTCTCGCCGATTTACATTTACTTCGCCGCACGGACGACCGATAATTCGACCGGTCACATACACCTCCCCGCGATAATTTTACGCAGCGCGGTGCGACGACGACGACCGCTGCCGCGCGTTATAATCGCGACGATTTGAAGATAAGTACCCAGCCATTATATCGGCAATGCGTGCGCGTTGCTCCGCGCGATGTGTCCCTAATATTTATCGCGGATAATGTTGCGATCGCTTCCGTGTTGCCGGCTAATCGCGCGCACCAGTCGTTTCTCCCCGAGAAAACTCGTCGATCTCTTCGATCCCGAAGAGTTTCAGATTGAAAACAGCTGATTATGCAGATGAAATGCGTTCGNCCCCCCCCCCCCCCCCCCGGCGGAATGCACTGACCCTGTCTTTACAAATCAGAACTCCGCGCTCCAAGAAATCTCAGTGCCGCTATCCAGTCACCGGAACAAAAAAAAAGTGAAATAGTAATTGTTACTTGGCAGAAAAAGTGACCTTCCAGATATCAAAATAATGACCAAAAATGATACCTTTTTTTCTGAGAATATCTAACAAGGCCATTTAAGCAAAAAGGTAACACTTACTTTTATCAGGTTTAGCTTTGAATGACCCAACATATAACCAATTCTTTTCATAATACGATTTGAAAGTTTATAAATAAGGAAAGACCAAGGGGCATACTTGATACAAGTATGCTTTCGAAACAGTTTTATTAAGAGAGACGGCAAAAATATATATAGAACGCCTATATTTTATAAATTAAACGGTAGCACAGGAAAAAATTGACTATAATAATCCATTTTTTAGATGACAATGAATTTCTTAGTAACGTAAATCAAAAAAGTAGCAAAAAATGGCTTAAGTGACTGGATGCTAACGCTGAGATCTCATTTTCCTCTTCCTCGTTTTTCTTCTCTTTTTTCATAAAACTGACGAAACGCGCTTCTTTTCATGTACTTTACGATCTCTTTGATATTCGGCCAAGAACGAAAAAAATGAGGATTTACCGTCAAGAAGAGCCGTTCCGATTTTTACGAACGGTTATTGGTTATAAAAGGGGAAATACGTGTGAACCACCGTATTCACGACGTATTCGACAGATTCCTCAGAATCGCGCGGAGTTGGCGCGACACGGTCGGCTTCTTGTCAAACGAGCTGTTGCGCCTTTTTTTTCTTGCGAAAGCGACGATGATGACGACAACTCGGACGAAAATATGCGAAAGTAAAGACGTGGACTTTCTTCCGTAATGAAGGAATTGCCACGAGAAGTGGGTCACTTTTCATGCAGGTGCAGGCCACTTCTTTATCGCCAGATAATACTGACGCGGTTCCCGCCTCGTCTCCCCCTACTCTTCACCAAGCTATCGATCTTAGTTACCGCGCGATTATAACCCTTTGTTTTTTGTCATTTTCAAAAAAATGCACGCAGAAACAAAACGCCTCTTCCCCCCCTTCCCTCCCGACTCTTTTTCTGTCTCTATCTCATGCGCGTTGTTTCTCGAAAACTCGCCCGGAAGCAATGCGAACCGGACGCACATTTTCATCAAATGAATGGGAATGTTTATGAAACATCGCGTTTATTCGTCTCGTGTATATCGATATCATTCCGTAGATAATTAATCGCCGGTAATTATCGATGAATCTCGCGTATTTGCCGTATAACGTTGAATCTCATTTATTTAGCAGTATTAGTAAGAGCTTTTGTATAATTAACTGAAAGCGGGGTAAATGTAATGTAGTTTTTATTAATATCCCCGGGGTTTAAAGGATAACGATGTAGAAGTGGGACGAGCGACCCGGCGGTCGAGTACATTTTGATTTATTATTAAAATATGCTACCTCGTTATGCGTATACGCGCGTTCGCCGCCGCGATACATCGTGCGTGCAATTCGCGAGATAATAAAATTACACGTCGATAATAGTCAATTATATATTGCCTTTGAGTGGCCTCGCAAATTTTTATAAATTATCCGTCGTAAAATAATTCAAAGCGCGCGCTTAATTATGCGATATTAGGTTGCAAAGCGCGAGTGTATACCCAATTGTTAACCCCGCGCGTCAATTAATGGACTCTCGGTCGCTTGTGTTTATTATTTTTTAACGAACTGCGAATAATGCAGCGAGATGCGAATTATTTAACGTGCTAACAGCTGAGCCGAGGGGCGCGAAAAAAGGAACACAAAATAAAAAGGAATGGAAGATAAAAACGTGAAAATGCGGAGGAACAAAGAGTAACCGATTCCGTTGTCCAATATCGCGCAAAATAAAATCGCTTTACACGGAAACTTCGATGTTATCGCAAAAAAAGGATCGATCGCTGAAACCGCACGCGTGTTTCGGATTACTACGCAAATCCCCCGGCAGTCATTTGGCATGTATCGGCGAGTCGAAAATTGAATCGCCTCGATGGAGAAAAAAATCAGAACGTCCCCCGCGTCGCGGCGCCGCTTCTCTGCGCGCGATATTTCATTGGCGAATCAGTCGATGAGAAAACGCGGCGGTTTCGCGACACATCGAAAAAAAAAAAACGCTCGAGGCCAAAGGGGAGAAGTTCGTGCTTGATATCAGATGGCGGCTTCGATTTTCCAGCGCGCTGCGAATATCGGAGAAACGACACGACGACCGTCTTTCGTCACCTGTTCTCATCGCACGACTTTGTGCCGAACATCACGCGAGAATTACCGTTTTTCGCGAAAGAAGAAGGGACGTCGCGTAATTAAACGTCCACGCAAATCGGCGAGTGGGTACGCGACGTGCACGACGCGTCCGTCCATTTTTCAAGCGAAATTTACACGTCTCGACGTTTTGCAGCGTACTCTACCACCGTATCTCGTATATTACCGCCTTCGCTTCCCCCAAAACGTAAATTCTGCCGTCGCCGATACGCGTGTTTCAGTCGAGCGGACTCTGTTGACGGATCACGTGAATTCGAGCGTCTCCGCGTTCTTCGTACCGCGACGCGATGCGATGCAGCCCGCGCGCGCTCTGATTTATTGAGTGGAGCGCGGCGCTGCTGACCTCACTCTCTCGGCACGGCTAACGACACCGCGAGCCCTCGGTAATCTGCCGAACACCGGCGGTTTCGGCCGACGCGAAATTACGTTTCTCGGCCGACGAACCCGAAGTCCCCCCCCCC
>NW_014554712.1:2525331-2537175 GCF_001313825.1 Dinoponera quadriceps | reverse complement strand
GAACCCGAAGTCCCCCCCCCCTCCCCCCCGCAGATTGCTTGCGCTCTCTCTGTGTTTCATTCCCTCTATCTCGCAACAAGAGACTCCGACTTGTTCGGACGATACGAAAGTTTCGAGACATTCGGTCGTTCTCTGAGAAAGCCGCGAGACATTGGCCGCCATCTTCCGAAACGAAGTCATTTGAAGCTCTTCCGTTGGCATTCGAGATGTCGCGGGCCTTATCAGCGTTCTCTCTCTCTCTTTCTCCGATGCTTATCCCATATCGGTTGCGTGCACGATAGTTTACTTGCAAGCATATCGACCGTTTGATTTGCAATCGGCGATCCTCTTGCGCTCCAATCCGTTTTGATAACGCGAGCTCGATAAGTGACTTTATCGAGCGTTAGAGAGTTTTCTTTATTTTTTTTTCATTTCTAAACTATATATGTAACAAAATGTACGTAGATGGTGGAGTAACCGAGTTTTTCCATTGAGTGCTTTCATAAACCTCCTCGCTGTTCCTCGAAATAAGGAAAATGAGAAATATTTCTACCTCGGTGGGTAATATAATATGACGACGAGAGGAGCTGTAACGTTGATACGCGCGTATTACACATATCGATCTGTTTGCGTTCTAAATCTTACTTGTCCGCGACGCGAGCATAATTACGCGTAAATTAAATCGCATTCCCCCTGCCGCGCATCTATGAATTTATATCGTATCCAACATTTCCGCGAATATCAATATAACAATAATGGCATTATCGCTAATTTGGCATTCAATACGTCTGACGATATAATAACGAGAGCTATTGGAATTTTTCGTTGAATCATTAATTAAGATACATCTCGTCACATCGTTAATTCATAAACTCGTCCCAACATTCTGTCGATAACGATACCGTAAATGGAATTCGCCCGAGATAAATAATTGAACTTGCTTCTTTCTCTATTTCCATCTCTTTCTTTTGCTTTTTTAAATTCCGATGACACATGGCAGAGGTAATATCAGCGTTTCTCACACAACGCAGACTAATTTGTTAGTGGTACTGACCTCATCATGAAACCCACAATAGGCCGACGACGGTTATCGATTGCCTGACATCTTTGACTTCTTTTCTAAGAGAAACGACATTGCGACGAACAATCCGATCGATATACTTTGATCAACACGCTTACTCGGCCAACGTCCGCGTGCACTCGCAGTACGAGTGCGTTCCCCGTATATATAACGTAGTTTGCGGACAATTTAATAGGTAAGTCCGCGATAGTATTCTCTATTCATAGAGAAAGAGAGAGGGAGTGAGAGCACGTCGGGGCCTCCCGCGCTGCGTTCCCCTCGGCGCGCGCGTGCGGAAGGGCGAAACAATTTTAGCCGAGTCGATATTATAAATAACCGTCCCATTCCGAGAAGACTTTCGCGTTTTACAAAGGTGGCTTCACCGGTTTGTCGCGCTCGTCGAGCTTGCTGTGAGCGCGCGTGACTATGGAATCACGATAGAATTTGAAGTGAGGCGGTCCTTGGTTAAAAAAAGAAAATATGCACGGAAAGCGTGGGATAAGTCTTTTTTTTCTCCCTCTGCGCGCGCGACGCTGGGTTTTCGAGGAAAAAAAAAAAAAACGGCGTTAAAAATTCAATTCAATTTAGTCGATCTCGCCTGGCAATCGTTGTTTTTTTTTTCCTTTATTTCGCGTCCATGTACAATGTCGCGTGGTTTGTTGCACGAGATTTTGCGAAACGGATTGTTGTGTGATGTGACTTGAATATTCGTCGAATTATTGTGTAAACTATATAAAAATCGCAGTATCGCGCGTACGTAGGTGTGAAAGGAAAATAGAATGGTCTATGACGAATTGCGAACCATATGTGATAATCGCGACGGATCGACGAGAAGAAATAAACAAATTTTATATATATATATATATATATATGATCGTACAAAACAAAAAAAATTTTGCCATCGATCCTATAATTCCAAAGCGGCTTATATCCCGTGTAAGATGCGTGTCCGCGTGTGCGCACGATATCCGGCTCACATGCCTCTGCAAATGGTGTATCGCATAAACCGAGTGATTTTTTCAGCTTTTATATTATACATACGTTCGAATGTTGAGCGCTAAATTGCGTGTCATTAATTGCGAATATTAATTAGCGAAGGGGAATACGTCGAAAATCACGACGTCCGTCTGCGCGCCACGCTAGAAATTCATAACGCTCCAAACGCAACATAATTACGCATATATTTTAATGCACGTCTAAGGTATTTTTCTGAAAATGAAACGAACGATCCCCTCTCCGCACACCCTAGGTCTGTGCACAATAACCCTGCGGCTTACCGAGGAATAAATGAAGGAAAAGAAGGAAACGCGACGACGAAAGAGACCCGTGAGAATCGGCAGCTGGCAATGACGACGACGAGGTCGAAGTTTGCATTCCGACAGGATCAGAGATATCAAAAGAACCCCCCCCTCCCCCTACTCCTCTCTCTCTCTTTCTACCACCGCCGCATCGATGACGAATGCAAAAGGATACGTTGCAGCGAAATGCGCCTTTGATATCCGATACGCCAAACGCAATCCGAACGACACTCTCCGAAAAATTTCGCAAATCGGCGTCGGAAGGTTTAGCGGAAAAAAATTTTCGCTCGCTCGCTCGCTCGCAAGGTCGTTCGCACGCATATGATACTTTATTCCCATATCGACAAATAAGAAAACCAAGGTCACCATCGACGGCAGAGGGAAGGAAATAATTTTTAACACGGGATCGAATTCTTCCCGGACGACAAAGATAAGATCGATCGTCGCGAAGAGTAGACGAAAGAGGAAGAAAGAGAAGAGTCTTCCAATTGCAAACGCTCGCGATAACATATAGCGCTTCTAATAAAAAGTTGCACTGATGTAATTCATTGGCTACGCTCTCTTCCCCCCTTCTCTTTCTCACTCCTCAGCCTGTAATCGTTTCTATTTAATTGGCAACAGATTACAGCCCGCGTTGCCCAGGGAAACTTCACGGCGCTTTTAATTAAGAAAAGCCAGAACGTCGTGACCGAATCTCTCCTAACTTCCCGACCACTCTTTGACGTTTACAGGTCCGTGAGAAATTTCACACTGGAACATATATTCGACTCTGACATCTGGTCATCGGAACAAAAAAGTGAAATAGTGATTGCTTCTTGGCAGAAAAGATAATAAAAAGTAATCTCTCAGACACCAAAATAGTGATCAAAAGTAACATTTTTTTGTCAAATTCTGAGGCTAAGGCCATTTAAGCGGAAAAAATAACACTTACCATTTCAGGTTTATTTTTGGATAACTTAACATATAACGAGTTCTTCTCATAGTACGGATTGGAAATTTATAACAAGACCAAAGGCATGAACGATACAAGTACACTTCCGGCACAGTTTTGTTAAGAGAGACAGCAATAATACACAGAGTGACGGACGATATGATCCATTGTTTATTCCATGAGTAAAGTGTAGTAAAGTCTTTATTCACTGTACAGTATGAGAAATAAACATGAAAGAAAAACAATTTCATGGAGATTTATTTTTTATAACGCACATGCTCAATGCAACCTGTGCTCTGTCTAGTAATTTCTTGTACACAAACATTACTGATCACTCGTCGGCACATATCTTCTGTTATCTCGTTATCAGCCTCAATGAATAATTCTTTCAGTTCCATTATTGTTTGGGGATTTTCCGAAAAAGGTACTTTTTTTTTTTTTTGAGAAGTCACGGGGGTTTACGTCAAGATTATTTGAAGGCCAGTTCCGTCCACATCCAAAACGATCAGGAAATCGATATTAAATCACACACGAATCGAAAGTGTCGTCCGAGAAATTCAAAACAACATCAGCTGAGAATTGTTATCGATGAGTGAGCAACAATGTCATAGTTTGCGTGCAAGAAGTTAACAGACAGAACGGTGGTCATATTGAACATATGGAGAATAAATGTGCGTGAAATTATTTTGTCATGTTAATTTTTATTATATAGTGAATAAAAATTTAATTCATGAAACACATCATATCGCGTATTGTATGTACATAGTAAAAGATATATGTATAAATAGTATGTATACATAGTAGATTCACTGAAATTTTTGTGTTATTTTAAAATGGAAATATGTTAAAAAGTATATAAATATACGTTATATTGACATATTCATTGTGTTAAAATAACAGAAAAAAATTCAGTTATCTAAGTTTCGCATGGAACGTCTATATTTTACAAATTTACTGGCAGCTCATGAAAATAAATGACTATAGTGAGCCATTTTGGACGAATTTTGTAGTGACTCATCAGGAAAAGGTGACTCAAGAGACTCGGTGGTAGCGCACGATCGGCGGATTCGCGTTCACGCGCTCCAAGTTCTGCCTCGTTCCGTCAGTCGCGCGACAACAATAACGTCGCGTTTCGCGCTTCACCGGCGTCAAAAGGTGCCATCGCATGTTTTTCAGCGCTACGCTACGCGTGCAAGGACGGTCGGTAGCCGGCCGGAGAGAGATCGGAAAACATTCCGTGCTACATCGGATACTGCCACCGCTCGCACAAAGCAAAAGAACCCGGCGTTTAACATGACACGCTCGCAGTTAATTCCCCGAAAAATATTTCGCGCGATAAATAACAACTAGGTCGATCCGTGTAAATTATAGATCCGCGACGGATTTCGGCGGTGAATTATCCACAACGACGGCGTCCCGTGTATTCCGCCGCTGCGCTATAATTATACGTACGACGCCGCAAAGAAACGTCCGCGCGTTTCTTCGACTTCGTCACGTGTCCTTCGATCGTGACACGAGCGCTCGTTCGCGCGAAGAAGGCAAAAGAAGCTTCACGTGGCGATAAATTCACGCACCGACGCCGGTTGCATAAACAAGCGTTGCTCGCTCGCGCGAGCGAGCGTAATGATTATGGTAATGAGCGGTTATATATCCATGGTGATACGTATTTCGACCCGTAAAACAGCCGCCCGGAGATAAATTCGCTTTTTGCAAAATACGAAACTACGAACGGTGAGTCGCGTGAACCCATCCATCAGCTATCGATAGGTGGATTTTGATAGGTAGACGGAACGAGATAATCGGTAACGCGAATTAACGAGAAGAAGAGAGCACAAACCGCGGGAGAGAATATTCTCCACCTCGAGTAACACGTTCTCTCCCTCCGTCGTTAATTTATAATAAGCCAGAATAATTCCACCTTAATGAAGATCGAAACGATCACTTTCAGGTATATTTGGTTTGTCCGCGTTTGTTAATATTTGAAATTCGATCAATGGACGCTTCTTCGCCTTTTTGTCCTTGTAGGGATATTCCACGTATAATTCGAAGTGTGTTTTCCGAAATGAATTCTCGCGCGCGTCGCCCCGCAGGGTTTCTCGGTTACATGAAAATTGACGCAACCGCGAGAGCCACCTTGCGCTAATCGGTATAACGCTCGCGCGCTATAAATGCGGGTTACATTTTTACCGTCTGCAGCGTGTATGGGATAGAGAGAGCGAAGGGTTGCAACAGGCGAAGCCACCTGCAGATTCGAGCGCGAGAGTACTGTCGTCATAAACACGAGGTAACCTTGATAGATAAACCATCGGCGCTCCCACATCGATACGAAAGAAGACCCTTATGCTCGTCATTAAGGTTAATGTATCGCCGAATGTCATGTTTTCAGTAACGCATTCAAGGAGGTCATTGATCGATCAAGTATTTATCAAGCAAAATTATGTCCCTATACATTTCATTATCTAAATAATAATTTCAAACGAAGTTGATATATAAGTGCTCAATGTATTTCGAGTATAAGTTATGAACTTTATACCGCAGTATTTTCGAAACAAAACGGTTGATAATTCCGAAATGTCTCTATATCAGTCCTTAATATCACATTAGTTTGTCATTAAAATCCTAAAGTGGTTTAGAAGAAATTAAAAATAGAAATTAAAAATAGAACCTTAAGGAATGGCATAAAAATGTCATCTTTAATTGCGAATATTTCGAATGGTCAATCTAATTGTCAATAATTGATTCATATTTAATCATAGCGCAATTTTCAATCAATTCTTAAAAAAACTCATTTTGTGTTATTACTACTTGAAATAAAAAAGGAAGAAGGCTGGCGGCATGAGAAACGGCGAGGAGCACGTGTAAGGATATTTTCGAATGAAGCAAACGGTACGCACGCGAATAAGAAAGCGCGTGTGTAATTTCACGTTAACAAATAAGCAGTCTTAATCAGTGAGCGAGTCGCGACGGTCACCTTATATCGGAAGCGTCGCGATGGAAGTTGCCAATTTGTAAAACAAATCGTCATTTTATTACCGTTCTCGGCCGACACTGGGGAAAATTATGCAAGATTAATTCGCGTCGTTCTCGGACTGGCGACTCAGAAATAAAATAGAAGCGGGCGAAACTTAATCATTGGCTGTAATTATTCGAGGAAAGATAATCCGGGCTTGAAAAAGAAAGCATCCGGTCGGGCGTTGTTAACTCTGACATGTTAGGTTTACATGCATTTTCTTTCCTTTACCCCCTCTTCCACATTTTGAGCAAAACATTATACTCCAATTCCTCTAATATTCAGAAAAAAGTTTGATCCATAATACCGTCGGTCTAATCCAACGAGATAATTGATTTCCTGGAAACAACAAAGAACAAAATAAATAAAAAAAGACTTGAAAAAAAATGCGAAAAAAATTGCGACTTTTATCAGCTTTCTCGTGATATAAGCCTGAAAAGATCTATGATGTCATTTCAAGGCATTACTCTCAGATTAAACCTCGATGGGAGAATCGGCCGGTATTTACGCGAAACATCGGTCGAATTGAATTTGTCGAAATCGCAACGGCAATTTCTTCGATAAGCAAAAGGGAAGACATTAAGCGGCGTTAACGAGGCAGCTCGCGCTCGGCCGGACCGAACAATAAAAGACGCAACTTTCCGGCCGCGATAAATCACGATAAAGGCGTCCGCGTAATTACGCGGCGTGTCTTCGAGTTAATTTGCGGATTTAAAGCGCGGCGTGCGTCAAGTTTTTACCGTTCCCGCGAGAAATAATAATCTCGCGCGTCGATAAATCACGCGGCGGACTCGGCCGCGCAATTAACCAAATAACTTTTACTTCGGTTCTCCTGCGGTAACGCGCGTCGTACAAAGTGACGTGAGCGAATGTAGAAAGTTACGCCGCGATACATTAACGCGAGATACTTTCCGCCTCCCCCCTCTATCTCCGTCATTGTAATCGATCTGCAAATAAAATACGTACCGACGACGAGATAAGCACAAATGCGAGACTGATACCACGACCGACGTTTGAATGAATTCGTGTCGGACATGCGTTTTCCTCTCTCCTCTCGTTGATAAACGACGGTCGTCGATAAATTGTTCGTGGTAGGAAACGCGAGTCATATTTGTCGGTCATACATCTCGATCAAAAGAAGAAAACAAAATTACACCTTTACCTTATACCGAAGAAGAACAAAGAGAGAAAGAGAAAAGGGCAAGTAACAGCTAATCAATCAAGTTTGCTTAGCGGAGAGCGAGCATAATCGCTGTTATTCGGCTGTAATTGCACGTAAAGGCATGCTTTTCCACTGAGCAATAATTATTCCGCTTAATGGTTTAATGTCGACAGCATTAACATAGTTGAAACTAGTAATTATAGTTGTGATGAATATCAAGCGCATAGAAAATTGCCGATCGGAATTAGCCGATCTGAACGGTGAGTGCACACGACACGGTTCGATGCCGGCGAATTTGGAACGGGAGAAGAATCCGGCGCCTCGCGATGTCTATAGGGATTAGAGGCGAAGTGCACTCTTGAGATAGCGAGAGAGAGAGAGAGAGAGAGAGAGAGGGATATTATTGAGGATCGCTCTCGGAGAATAAAATTCTCAATTGAGTGCTCATTAAGTGTTGCCTATTAAGTGTTGCTCTCGATGTACGTCGCAAATTTTACTACCGAGAATTGCTCTTCGGGAGAATAAAACTCTCCTGACCCTCCCCTGATGCGGCGATGTATGTATGCGGACGAGTTTTACGGAGAGTTTGTTACAACTGGGTAATCAGCTTTTATGAAAGAGCTAAAAAAAGAACGACACAACAATAAAATAATAATAAAGCGCTTCCGGTTTTATCCCCGCGTTAATTAATCTCGCGAGTTCTGTTTTGTCACTCCGCGAAAGAGCAAGACGTTATTGCGTAGTCTTTTTAATCGATGATTGATGATGATGATCTTTCGAAGACTCTGACTTTTCGAACGTTCGTCCCGAAGTTAAAAAATTATTAACAAAGGATGTATATATAACATTTTTTTTAACGCGAATAAAAAATATGCGAAGTTATCACGTCAAAGCAACCGTTGCGACACTCTCAAGGCCGCGATTCGTTGCGATGCAAATTTATGTCAATAGCGAAAAATAAGCATTCACCTGGCGGGCAATTTACAATATTTCTTATCAACGAGCTCTTGCGAATGACTTATTTTCTCTCTTCGTTTCTCTTCCCAGGAAATGTCCGGAATGTATATTCGCGTAATCTTCGACTCGCGTCGAACTCTTTACCCTCGCNGGGGGGGGGGGGGGGCGGCAAGAGTCCTTTTGAACTTTTCAATCGCTTCTTACTTCGGAATTTTCATCCGATATATACGTCGCGCGTTTGCCCCGCGAAAGATCAACCTTCAGAGATTTATTATTTTTCATTATAGATATATATATATATCTCGCTGTGGTTTTACCACACATATACTATACATACAGGAGGTAATTCACATATGTATAGAAGAGAATCCCCAGAGATTTACGATAGATTAACACAAGACATATAAGGTCCACTTTTTTATATTTTAAATAAACCTCACAAATTACACTCTCCCCGATGATATATGATTTTACACTATCCCAGCAAGTGTTCCAACAATTTTCCCAAGTTCCACCGGAAATCTTTTTTCTCCCCGGCCACGAAAAAAGGAACAATATGCGGAGTTAAGCCTTTGATGATATAAGGGTTTATCTCGCAAAGAGAGAACGAGAGACAGATGGGAAGAAAGTTTATACAGAGTGTCCCAAACTAATCTCGACTATTACGAATTTTACAAAATGGTACATGACTCTCCGTTTTACTTGCACGGGAACCGGGAGATTAGTTTGGGACACCCTGTATAAATATAACTTGCAGCCTCGCGTACACGGCAAACGGATTCGCTGCTCGCTCGCGCGAAGAAAGCTCTCTTCTCGCCGTACGAGTCCGCGAATACCGTTACACGCGCTAGCAAAGAAATAGTCGGTACGCGCATTACGGCGCAAGAAGGTAGAAGAGCGCAAGAAGATGACAACGACGACGATCATATTATCAATCGTCGATATCAGCGTAGGCGCGTTCCAAAGGCCGGTTATATCAACGTCGCTCTAACCGCGAGCGGGCCGTGAGAGAGCGTTCCGACGTAATTCTCCGACTCGAGAAGCATCGGCCCGCAGGAAAATAATGACCGATATTAATCCGTTTGATCCAGCCCGTTTGTTGCGAAATAGGATGTGTACCTCTTTCTTTTTTTTCTTTTCTTTTCTCTCGTTCAGCATACGGCTCAACGAGAGCTCGCGCGCGCGCGTCCGCTTATCTGCGCCAGCGGTTCTCAAGTTATCCCGTATGAGAAAGCAGTAATCCACAAAGTGGAGATTTCTAAATTCCGCTAATTGCAATTGCGTTTCGCGAGTGTCGTATACATCCGCTTTCATCCGGCCGACACGTTTCTCTTGGCAATAACGTCTGGCCTCGAGTGTGTCTTCGAAACGCGTTAGACAAATGAAAGAAGCAGTGTGACGCCTGGTATTCCCGACAGACTGTTCTATTCATCGCGGACAAACGCGACAAAAGCGGGATATCTCGCAAACAATAACAGAAATATTTCCACCAGTGAAAGGCAATAGAGGAGAGAATCGTGTTAAAGGGCACCTTTCTTCCCTTGCCGCGACCTTGCCTTAAGATACCGCAAACGGTATTCGAATTGACCGACCGTTTGTTAGAAAAGAAAAAAAAACCGGTCGTGGTTGATAAATGTTTTAAAGTAAAATTGTGCACAGGGATTCGAGAAATAAAGATAACATTCAGTCTTAGTCAACAAAAGTGAAATTCGAATTTCAACTCAACGATTGTTTCGTAACGTCAGGAAGCGAGAGAGAGAGAGAGAGAGAGAGAGAAAGATCGTTGGAAAATGATGCAATTCCACACGCGAGCGCTATTAATAGAATATCACCTCCCGTTGTACTTATGAATGAGTGCACGATTAATTCGAAACGAGCGGAGATTCACACTAGAATGACGTTGCGAAGCCTAGATTCCGTCAATACTTGGCTGCCATCCGGGAAAAGCGGAAGACGAGCAGCACACGCGTGCAATAACCTCTCTCTCTCTCTCTCATTATTGTTCCGATACTGCAAAGCTAAGAATTTATCACAGGTGGCCAGAGGTCACGGTCTATGGAGGGGAGGAAGCGTGCATTTTTGATCTCATAACTTCTCACCTCGAGTTCCTCGTAGGTGCGGAAGGCGAGCATGGCGAACCCGTCGATAATTTCCTCCTCGAAGAGAGGCTCCTTCTGGTTGGCGGCCGCGAGGGAAGACTTCTTGCGGGGCCTCGGGGGTCGCGGTGGCCTGGGCGGTCTCGAGTGGTGGCCGTCTCGCGGATGACCGGTCTTGGCGAGACCGAGGCCGCCGCCGGCGGGGTCCTCGTCCTCGCCGCTGTCCTCCTCGTCGTTCGGACGCTGCCGCGACTGCTGCGACTGTTGCTGCTGCTTCGCGGTCGCCAGACTCTCCCTTTGCGCCAGCATACGCTGCGCCCGCTCCCGTCGTCGGTTCTTCTGGCTGCTACGTTGCTTCGCTTCGATCTCCATATTCTCACACGGCTACCTCGCACTGAACGAGAAGCCCACACCACGCTCTTTGTATCCTTCTCACTCTGTCGATCGCCTCGGCGTAGGGAGTACGATGGCTACGACGACCGCGCCGGTGTCGTCGTGCATTCTATGGTCGTACCCACCGATCGTCCTGGGACAGAGGGAAGGGAAGAAGAAGGAAAGAAAGGGAGAGAGACGAAGGGCATGGGAGGTAGGGCGGGTAGGTAGAGAAACGGCAGGGAGAGGGCAGAGAGGAGAGTGCCTCGGGATACGCGAGACGTTGCCGTCGGCACGCGTCTATGTGTGCACGCACACGTATGTTCCTTTTCTCCTGCGTTCGCCGCAATCCTCTCGCAACGCGATGCGATATTGCCACAAGAGTACGACGGCACATCGATCGGTGGTCGAGGAAGAGGAGAGTGTCCGTAGCGAGGAGACACGCGAGAAACACGGACAGACGGACAGACACCGAGCACTCACGGGCGAATTAGACGGGCGCACGCTCAACCGTAGAGAGATAGAGGGCGAGCGAAAGCGGTAGACACACTCGCGTCAACGAACGGCACACTATTATCATCCACACTGTACAACAGGCTCCTGGCTACGATCACGCGTGAACAACGGGGCAGCGTAGTGCGCCGGGACCGACCATACGTTTCCTTCCGACAGCAGCGATGGTAGTGGCAGTAGTAATCATCCTATCGCTTCTTCCTTCTTCTAGCAGCGCGAACCGGCGACTCGCCTTCGTCGCGACGTCACGTCGACTCTCGCGCACCGCCTTACGGCCAGCGCGTCGCCGCGCGTAGTCCGTCGCTCTGTCCGTCCGCAGCGCAGCGCGACGCCTATCGTCGTCGTCGCAGCACGGCGGTGCCTCCGCGACCTGCCGCGACCAGATGCACCCTGCTGCACGGAGGAGGAGGGCACGTAGCGCACCGATTGTTTGGAATGGCGGATCGAACGCACGGTTGCCGCATCG
>NW_014554712.1:2472784-2525278 GCF_001313825.1 Dinoponera quadriceps | reverse complement strand
CTCTCCTCGCGGTTTCCGTCCGTCCTGCACCCACGCACGTCCCCCCCCCCCTCCCCCCCGTCCCGCTTCGCACGGCACACAGGACGTCGTGTCACGGGACGGTGACACGCGCGTCTCCGACGCTAGGGCATCGTCGCGTATCACACGTTTTTAGCGGCACACGAGAGATCGCGAGAAAGAGTGGGAGGGGGCGAGAGAAAGATAGAGCAACACGGAAGGCACACGCCCCGAATTACGCGCGGATAACGCGATCTCGCCGATGCCGTCGCGTTGCGAATCCGCCGATGGCGACGCTACGCATTCCTGTCATCCGCCTGCTCTCTTCGTCGCACCACCGACCACGGCCGAGGGAACATGGCGTACCTCCACATGCACGATCGTCACGGAGAAGCGCACCACGGTCTTTCTCGCCTTTCCGTCTCTTTTCTACACTCTTCCCTCTCCGGCCAACCGATACACCGTATCTGTTCGTCGTCGCCTAGGTACTTTTCGTTTTCGCCCGACGAAACGGTTGGACATACTTGTAATGACGTCGCGTCACTTGCCGGTTCCCAGCCGAGCCGTCAGATGGCGACACTGGCCCGCTCGTATCGATTTTCGATATCACTCCGTGGCGGTAATTTCGACGTGCCGAGAATGTGGAACGAATGTAGCGGCGCGCGGATCTGCTCGACACAGCCGTTAACGTCCCATGGATTAATCTCGAGCGCTCGTTGAGTAATGCCTTTTCGATGCCCAGTTCGTTGATTGAGACCGTAAAGTGAGAGTTTTCGAACGGACTACTTCGCGCTCATAGACAAGGTTGGTTTCGTATGACAAATATCGGCAAATTTTTTCACCGCGAGCGAATCGCGCGAGGTGTCTATCCCCGGTGTGCAATGATATTTAAAGGACATCGTAAAGATGTCCTAAGAATTTAGGATGTCCTTTGGACGTCTTTCCTCGGAATTGTATTCTCACCTCCATTCTTGAACATTTCTGTGTCGCGTCGTGCGGTTAGAGATCCAAGACCTGTTGAGGGAAGCAAAATCTCGCTTCCGACAGTTTCCTATCGTAATATTCCTGGAATATTATATGAATATTATTAAATATTAAAATAATATTCTAAGAATGTACATAAATGATCTTTCTCTCTCTCTCTCTCTCGGGTTATTTGTCGTATCGACTCGACGAAATAATAGTCGAGTATGCTGAATATAAGTTTGCTCCTTATCGCCAAATGGGAACGTCGAATGTGCCGAGCCGGTGACATCACAACGACCATCTCTCTCACGCGTCATCGGTTAAGCCGCACCTGGAAAGGCGCGCCTTCTTTGAACCAGTTCGCGGGAGCAATTATGTCTACTTTTACAAGAGCGCCGTGCATTTCGCGCAGCCACTTTTGGAAATCGGCGTGTTTTCGAAACCATATAGGTAAACCTGTCGCGACTTCTAGACCCGTTGTCTACCTACGTACACGTGATGTCCGGAAAGGAGTATAGACGATGAATGTTACTGACGAATGCAAAATACGAGGATCCCATAATTCCAAAATCGATGAAAAGACGCTGCGTCAACCGCAGCTTTAAGCGCGTAATATTATTAAATAATATTCTGAGCATATTATTCGAATTTTAATCGATATTGAACAGTGTTAAAATAACATTTAATACTTCACTGTCGATCAATATATTACGATTATTATAATTTTGTGCTGATTCTTGACTTAATTTTTAACATATTTACTTTGCGTTAAATTAATATAAAAATGTGTTTAACACAAAATCGTTTACTTCATAACACATCAGATTAAAAGTATGTAATAACATTCGACGCTGCAACGAGCGTCTCATAAATTGGCACAGTTTATATGTTCGCTGAACAGGTGAAAATATTGCTCTGTCTGACCTCCACGCGGGTTGGTCGGCGACAACGCGATTGAGATTAATTCGTCCCGTGGAATTTTCGCGCAGGACTGATTTGAAGGATACTTCCTCCGCGATGCATCGTCGTTCGCTCGTTAATCGTGTTTACTATTGACACGGTTTCCCAATATATATCAAACTCATTATATACATATTAACATCGAGATTAATGTTTCGTTTCGATCTACTTGCACGAGATCGCCGTCAAGGAAAATCGCAGATGGGGAGAACGATGTTGATGTATCGTCGCTGATTTACAATAGCCGCATCGATGCGAGCTGCTACGTTATTATCCCGCGTTAATCAACGCTGATTTAACTCAGAAGTTTGTTTGATAGTATTGCATTCCATCTCGCGCGCATTAAAACACGGCGAGTCAATTTGCGATTCGAGCGCGCCTCTAATTAGTCGGAAAGTAGCGCCGGTTACGTGCCGCGTAATCACACGAGAAATAAACCAAGATTATAACTGGCTGCAATAACCGCACGGTCATTCAGAGACAGTCTTCATTGCGGCGGCAAATAGAGCGGATCGGCGAATACTATTGACTGACAAACACACACAATTATTCCATTCTCTCTGTGATGGAATATCGTCAGAATTGTCAATTTCTTGAAAGAAATTCCTCAATATTTTTCCAACTTCTTCCAATTAATTTATTAACCATCGTTTGGATGAAAGTACGAAAAAGGAAAAGGAATGACGTAAAGATATTTATTGTTTGAGAAACAATCCTGTTTTAAATGAAACATTCGTTTATTCCGACAAATAAATTCGCTCCAATTTGATTGAAATTCAAAGAAATCTTCCTCTCTGTGGTAACCGACAGAAATAATATTTCTTCGCGCGCAGAGAGTATGTCGCGGGGCGACGATCGATTCGTGAAAAGACACTTCGCTGAGCGCGATCCCGCGCGCATAATTAATCACGACGGGGATCAGACGTCGCCTTTTTCAGCCGACCTTGCGCGCGGCGGGGCGCCGGTTAACCCGATGTATTTTGATTATGCCCGCGGATGAATCACTTTACATGCCGAATCCATGCGCGCGGTATAAGGCTGGAACGCATTTGCATATTAACGACCTCGAGCGAATGGGGCTCCTGAAAACGTACGACTTATTGTGGATGGCTCCATCATTCCTTCTTCTTCCAACAGGAAACCGCGTGTTTAAAGTAGCGCGCTTTACATTTACGCAAATCACATGGGCACGATTTTAATTATTCTTCGCCCGCCTGCATTCGTAATATCCTCCCAATGCGCACCGTCCATTTAATCTCTGCCGTTCGTTCTTAATGTTTTACGAGACGTAATCGACTCTTTCGCGAGCATCTCCTCGCGCGCGCATGAACGAGATAAAGCGCTTCACGCTCTTGTGCGCAAAAAATAGTGAAGGAGTAAAAATAACGATGGGAATTACTTAGCGAGATGTGAGGTCTCAAGTCACCGAGCGGGCTTTTGTGGGTCAATGGGACGTTAATCTCTAGATCTCTCGCGGCGGTATTTCTCATTGGATGCTCGTCATCCTCGGGACACATCTTGTTTGTCCATTCGGGCGTGTGCTCGTGTTGACAGTGGCTCAACACCTCCGCTCGGCATAAAGTTAGTCCAGCCTGCGAAAAAGAAACTCGCTTAATTTAATTTAACCGCTCGCCGATCCGTTAAAACACGTTAAAATAGCCGACGCCCCTCTTAAATATACCGGATCTTTTGGACAAGTTGCGATAATACACAATGCGTCGTTTGGTGTCGCGATATAATGGAAATATTTTGCGATGTTACGGCGCGTCGAATAATTACATTTGCGTTCGTCTCGCCGCCAATTAACGATAGCCTCAACGATACAATAAGCATTTCCATCTTCTCTCCCATATACGTACCGGTTCCTATTGGAATTCCGAAGAAGTCGAGCGAGGGAGAGGAGCATCGAGATCTTGCAACAGAGCAAACGGTACAATTTTATCTGGTCAGGCATTTTTTTACGCGATCGTCGATGCATTTTCGGACCGCCTCTCTTCACAGGCGGGAAGCTCCTTTATTCAAAATGACATAGTAACAGCGACTAAATCTCGTTAACTAGTTCCAACTTTGCTAAAAGTTGACTATTAGAGATGCAACAGTTAGTTATATAGCTATGCGCGCTCTCTCTCTCTCTCTCTCTCGCTCTCTATCGGAAGCCAGTTCCAAAAGCCGTTCCAGGTGGTGACGTCAGACGTGGGCACGGCGTACACCGTGGCGCCGCGTCGACTAGACTCGATCCTGAGCGGCCGGTGGATCCGTCAGAAAGTACTCGATGGCCGGACAGTATCGCGAGCGCTGGCGCGAAAGCATGCGGCGCGAGCCTCGTCGAGTACAACACGCTCATTCGCGCTCGCGGCGCATCGCACGTCGCACCGACCAGCAGCTTTCATCGATTCGTTCGCCTCCTCACCCACGAGGGAGAACGTCGCGGAGCGATTTTCATCGAGATCGCGGCAGAATAACGCGATAGGTGAGTGTAAACACCTCTGTCCCCTTTCTCTCTATTTCACCGCGGTATCTCTCCTCCGGGTGCGTGTATTACCGATTGCAGCCGCTTTTCCTCGAGGATATTACGCGAGTGGCATTGTCAGCCTCTTACATAACGAGCGATGCAGCAGGAGCGATGAGAATCTTCCCAGTGCAATGTGCGGTATCCATCCAATTGAAACGAACGTCCGTTCGTTCGTTCTGCCGATCAAACCGAAACGTGTTATAAGGCGTGAAAGCCAAGGTGTCGCGCGGTCCTAAAATGGATCCGTTGCCTACTCGAACGATCCCGCTCCGCATTTTCAACCAAAATGGCGACGTCCTTGGCGAGGTCACGTGTGTCCATGTCGTCCGCGTTTGCTCGCTTCTCGCGCGTTCAAATCACTCGGATGCAATGCACGGCGATTCAAACGTCCCGCGTCCTTCCTATTTATACACACCAGTCCGATTTCGTTCTGTGCGTGATCTGTACCGCGAAGATTCGTTTTCGCTACAAACGAGACGATGCGCTCGTTTCAAGTCCCGCAGAGCTTTGTAAATAATGTTGAGGACGAACGGCTTATTTAATTAGACAAACTGACGCTGCACTCGACGTGCAGAGTCTTTACACGGGGAAAAATCATTTTACCGTTGTAGCGAAATCATCGTTGCGACAGCGATAAAATTCAATTGGCGCGATCAAATTAACGAATTATTCGCGAATTAGAGCAGAAACAGTTTTGTTGCCAGGATAGAAAAATTCTGTCGAGTCAATTTGTTTTTTTCTTTATTCACTAACTTGCTCTTACAGCAGAATAATTTATAGAATCAGCAAAATAATCCAGCAAATGGCAATTAATATATTGTTAAGAAATCGTTTTGCTTTCCACATAGCAACTAACAGACTTTAGTACGACAGTATAAAATTTATTGTGTCGGAAAATTTTGATCACCACGCAGGCATAACACGAAATTATGAGGGAAACGTAAAATTATGCCCGTGTGTGGAGCTCAACATGGAATATACGTCATACAACATACGTCAATGAATATAGAGAATTCCGCGGAATTGATTGATAATAATTCAAAGAATCGTAGATGCGCGAATGGAGAACGAAATATTTAGATACGACTTAACGGGCGATTACCGTCAAGGATAATTATTTTATTCCGCATCACAATTCTCCCCCTTCCCCCGATACTTCATTTTGTTCTAGACAAAGTGCGTAAAATGTCACGGACGACTTTTCGTGCTGTTCGCTTTTATTACGCGCTGACGCATCTCTGACGTCACACGCATATCCAATAAGGTGAGACTGGCATACCGCGGATTACCAAAGAAACGCTTTGTCAATACAAAGTGCACGTTTGTCCTTTTATCCGCTCGTGAGATACAAGGTGTTCGCTTTTCCGGCATTTCGAAAGAAAAGAGAAAGAGACGAGGAACATCTTCGTGAAATAATCCGAAGCGCGCGACCGATGAGATGAGAACGCGGCGATACTCATAGGAAAAGAATTCGAATGTGAAAACATTCGCGCGACTCATGATCAGAATTGTTGATTTCTCGGTTTTTTTTCCATGCGATCGATCTCTCGCATGACACGGTGATTATCGTGTGACTGAAGAAGGAAAAAAGAAACTTGCAATTAACGACATCGTCGGATAAGTCGAAAGCCGCCGAAAGATTATATACACTCCGCTTTGTAGACCGCGGTATACTTTTATGAAGTACCCGGGGGAAGTGGTATATTAAGTGTATTTCACGGTAACGTATGTATTCGCACGGAAACCACACTTTACGATCATAGATCCTAAGGGTAGGAAAAAAATCTAAATACTCGCATACCTGTCCATGAGATGAAGAGGGGTGGGGAGAACGCGTGCGTAATTCCAACCGCAAGGACGCGAGAGGCGTTCAGAGGCGTAGGCAAAGCTCTTTTTAAAGCGAAATCGCCGAAACCCGAGAAAGAGAACTCGTCGACGCGATTGGTCCGTTCACAATCGCGAGTCAGCGCAAACGAAAACATTACGAAAGTGATATCATTCACGCCGTGGATGCACATCGGTACGCGATGGTGTTAACTCTCACGCCGATTAGAAATCCCAGGAAAATTGCTTCCACTTCATCTTTCTGATCCAGGTTTCATCGTTTCTAACACGTTATTACTTATTGGAGATCGAGGATCGCGACCAAGCAGGTCAGGCAAAATTAATTTATTCCTCGGATTCCGATATCTAATTTACTGCTTCAACAAATTATTTTTCTCGTGTACACAGAATAGAAATGCTGTTACATCGATAGAATCAACAGCGCTATAATTGGAATAAATCCTCTTGATTCGTTAGCAATATTATTGAAACCATTGCGTTATCAAAACAATGTGTGCAACGTATTCGTTTCAATAATATTGTTATTGAATTAAAACGATACATTCTAGTTACGTGTCTGACGCCATTGAACAATTTTATTGATACAACAGTATTTTCTTCCTCGTGCGGTCTAACACGGACTTTAGTTTCCAAAGTTCTGGCCGATTGTTTCAATTATCCGCTGGTATTCCGCTCTTTCCACGGTTTCCAGAAGTGTTACTCAAGCCGCAGAATCAATCGCTCTATAATAACGCGTCAATTACCCTTTGCCGGCCGATCGGGTGTAATCGCGAGCGTTGATTGTATGAAAAGCGTCCGTTACGCCATTGATGGAGGGCAAGCCTGGCCGTACGTGGTATCACGCGTGTCTTTAGCCATCTTGATATCGTATCGAGATGGTCCGCAGAAAGAGCTTCCCGATAAATTATTGCGCCACGCGTCTATATACGCGCGCGTCGGAAGAATGAGAAAAGGGATGCGTGCGAAGCAAGACCGATGTTCCCTCGACTGAATCACCACACGCGGAGAGATATTAGAGAGCTTTGGCAATAACATTTTTCAAATACAATGAAGTCACGTTATTGGCGCGAAACTGCGCATTCACTGCAGTTCGAACTATCGCTCTGAGAATCAAATCGCAACGAGCGATAAGTCGAAGATTTTGCAAAGTGCTGCTGTCGTCTTGGTGAAAATTGAAACAATTCAATCGCGATTATCGGTTGAGATTTTCACTGTAAATTTCTGGAGTTGCAAATTTCGGAATATACAAAACATTCTCTGTCATCGAAATTAATTATGATTTATATGTAATCAAGCCTAATTGTTGCATGCAATTATCTATAATAAATTGTAATGTAATAATATTTATACGCAGATCTGATTCAAGCCGACGTACACAAGCTTGGTTGGTTGAATTCCTCTTCGCGGCAAGCGATCGAACGGAAACACCAAGATTTCGCAGCAGACATGATCGAATGATGGAGGTGATTTCGACACGTCGATACGAGGCCCGTCCACCGGCGAACACCCACTCCTCCATTCTCGTGAGTAACACAATTTCTCCGGTCTGCATTTCCTCGCGTCGGAAAGCGCGAAATTGCGAAAAACTGTCGCTAAACCGAGAGAAAATTGGAATTATTTTCGGTGCCAACAATATCCTTTTTGTTATTTTAACCACAAAAATAGCAACATGCAAAAAAATAGTTTTATTTAAAGTAACAATAGGATATTGTTGACACCGAAAACAACCATGATTTTCTCTCAAAAAACAAATCACCTTATTGAACATGGGATGCGTTACAAAGCTTGGAAGAAAAGAAGCAATTGCAATTCTTTCATGACTGACCATTGTAGTTTTAAAGGCTTGGAAAAAATCTAGTTTTTTTTTGTCAAATTTTCCACGGATTTTTCGGTTTCTTCCCGAGGAAAAGTGGAAAAAAAAAGCGGTTTTTCTAACTATACCGTTGAATCGTTTTCACCCGAGCGATCGACTAATTATTCACGATCAATCATGAGTGAATTCACGAGTGATCCGACGGATTGCGTTTAATTTATTCATCGTTTGTCCATTTTCTCTGCGCTCTCGCCTTGCGTTAACATCCCGACCCCGGGATCAGAATCCGTCGATGAGCAGTTTAGTCGCGTGTAACGCGGAGTGAGAAAGCGGTTACGGCGGAGTTACTCGCGGTGGACGGTACTTCTCTCGCGATACGTAACGCTCGCAAGAATGTCCTCCTCGCGGCCGAATCGACGACGACGACGCGCTCGCTCGTGGGCGAGGATTTACACGCGTATTGTTTCCTTTTTCAGGTTGACCCTGAGAATTCCGTGGCATTAATCAAAGAAGGTAAATTCCTCAGCGAACGGTAATGTTAATCCGCGCGACCCGTGCCGTCACACACGTGTAAACCGAAAATTTATTAAGACTGTGTCGTTGACACCGACATAATTCAGAAAGTCGGTAAAAATGACGGCACACACTTCGTGTGGGATACGGCCAAAAGATATCTAACGTTACCTAAGAGAGACTTGTTGACGCGACAGAACCGCCCGAAACATCTTCCCGCGGTTTTTATATTGCAATCGCGTATTCGGATCGTGCGAATAATAAGTAAGCCACCGGAGCCACTCACATTTCCCGAGTGGACATGTATTTGCGTTTTTCCCATTAGATTACCCATCGGTCGCATATCCCGGCTACGTAAACAGAATGTCGGTCTCTCTCGGTTTCTTTCTCCTTCTTTCCTTTTCTTCTTACCATTCCCGCTTGCTTTCTCCGGAGAACGCGGCGGCGCGATCGCGGAGATAACTGTTCGTTCAGTGCGTGGTTGCATTGTTTCGCTCATTTGACGCGATACTTGGGTTGACGCGCCTCCCCTCCGCCGCGTTCGTTCGCTCGGCACCCGCGCGAAATTGGTTTTGCGCAACGATGTCGCGCGCTAGCCAGGATGACGTCCGCTTTCCGGCTTGCAGAGGAATGGGAGACCCGCAAGAAGAAGGAGATCACCACCACGCGGCAGATCGAGACCCGGGTGAAGCGGCAGGTCGTCCTCGAGGACGGCGAGGTCGTCGTAGACTCTGGACCCCTCGTCACTACCAACACGACCGAAGATGTTGAGCAGCAGGAACACACAACGCAGGAGGTGCGCATATTTATATACCGAATAGTACGGTCGGCGTCATTTTAATCTGCCAAGGGAAGCGATTATTTTTCTTCTTTTCAGAGTAACAGTTATTTTCAACAAAGAATATTTTCTTGATAACAGTCATTGAATATACTTATGACAAATTTGAGAAAAACTCCCCGGGAGAAAAGAGATCATGTGTGAAATTTGCCCATATATGACTATATATAATTATATATGTCCACAACGAAAAAATACCGTTGTTTACAAATTATATGCAAATCGAAGTAAATGCTTCCGACAGCACACGATCGACATTTAATTCAATGACACATCGTTTCTTTCGTATATATGATCATATATGTAACCACATATATGGACAAAATTCATATATGATTTTATATAAAATCAGATTGGCGTACATTTCCCATTATTGGTAAATCTGGTAAATTCGATAGAAAGAGTAATCGAGTAAATTTTAATTATGCGAACATCTGCCCTGTAAGATGACAAACTATTGGTTTGACGCAAAAGTTTGTTCTGTCTTTTTTTTAATTAGTTCTTCGCTCAGAAATTCTAGAATTTCTACGAGCGAAGCTCTCTACGAGTCATGCAGCTACCAGAGAGACGGAGGGTCATCGAATAAGTCGGCGTATATTTGATTGATTGTATCGAAATAAATAAATATTATATATTTTATACATCTTGATGGTATATTTTGTTTAAAGAACGGAACGAACTTTTTTGCTCCAACCCAATACAAACCGAACTGTGAGATGAAGAGAGGGAAAAATTCTCTCTCTCTCTCTCTCTCTCTCTTTATCTTATAATTCTATCTTCTTTCCTTTATAGAGCAGTAATTTTCCTTCTTACAATAGTGAAAAAGATTCGTTTTTAATCCGGGGTCTCTTTATTCTCCAATTCGGCCTTACGTCACCTTTTCGCTTCTCTCGCTAATAATAATTTCCGCGAGAGAAACATCTCGCATCTTTGCACGTTCATTTCGATATGTCTGAAACTTCCTTTGTAACGTACGGAACGTGTTTTTAACGTTGTTTCGCGACCGGTGTTTAGAGACGCACGACCGGGGATCAGCCTCAGGAGGTCGAGTGGTCGACGGCAGGTGGTATTGTGGCCGGAAATGGCGGCAACATCGTGCAAAAGGAGTCGAACGAGACGGTGGTGAGGAGCCGCGAGGAGATCGAGGAAAGACTCGAGACGGAGGATCGTCAACAGTTGGGAGATATCTCGGACGAGGTATACGACACACCCACACCTGAATTCCACCTGCGCATGCCGCAGGGAATATATTCTCTTTCCCGGCATCGCGTGCGTGCGCGAAAAGGTCGCGCTGTTTGTTTCTTCGTCCCATCTGATAGCTCGAGCGGTCGTGCTGGTGAAGACATATCCCCCGAGCACGACCGCTGATACCCCCTGTGCCCCCTTCGTTACGAAACGAGTCGCGGAGCTTGAAAAAGCAACGAGACGCGAAGTATCCAGACGAGATATCCGAGAGATTAAAGTTGCCCTTTCGCCGGGGAAACCGCGATTTTGTATATTGGACGAGCGAAGTATATGATTACGGCGCAGTTTCGTCACGTACAAAAGAGCGTGTTCAGCTCCGTAAATTTCTTTCTCCGCGAGGAATCACGGCAAAAAACGCATATCTAAATATAACTCCCGATGATTACTCCACCACGTTTCAACAATCGCGCGAGTTATAAATTAAGACCGCTTGATTTGACGTTTGCGTTATCTGGAATGACAATGGCAAGATCGCAAAGCAACGCGCAGCGCGCACAGAACAGACGAACAGATCGATGTACGCGCGAGAAAAGTTTCACAAACCTCGCCGGGACACGGGAGAGGAGCGCCCGGCTTGCGAAAGACGGAGTAACAGGTATACATGTGAAAGAGAGAGACGCTCTCTTGCGCTTCAGGATGGAGGAGGTCGAAGAGGAGGAGTGGGAGAGTATACGAGACTGAACGAGAGAAGGAAAGGGATCTCAAGAAGTGGAAGTCGATGATCTCTCGATTTTGCTCTCCCTTCACCCAATGGCGATGAAGGAGCCGACCGCAGCAGTCTCAGCAGCTGTTCCGATCAGCCAGTTCCCGTTCACGTCGAATCGCTGTATCTCGTCCTCCGCGGAATCGACTCGCGCCGGCCACCCGAGATTCCGTCGTCTTCGTCGTCCTCATCGTCGTGGTCGACCAGTCGTCCTCGCGCGCGAGATGCCGAGATAACCGCGCGGGAAAATATGCCTCGCTCATTCGCGAGACGCCGGCGTATCGTCCTTTTCTCTCTTTTTTTCTCCAGCTGATAGAGACCAGCAGGGCTGATCGCACACGCAGGTTCGATTGACAGAGAGTAGTTTTCCTTCCTTTTCTTCTTCTTTCCCGGTGTGTACGCACTCGTTACGCTCGTCATCCTTGTCCTCGCGACCGAGGTCGGTGGAATCGTGTAGTGTCATCATAATCGGCACTCGCGCGCGGCCAATCGGATTTTCAGCTCGTTCGGTGGCGTCGCACGCTTTCTCAAGGATCTCGCGCTCTCGATCAACTGCCCCGCAGGACATTCTGAACGTTTCAAGAGATTTGTGGAGACGCAATTTTTCGCTTCGAAAAGAATTTCGCCCGGTGATCGATCTATAGACAGATCGCTCGGCCTGTACGTGTGAAATGAAAAATTAGAAGAGATCTCCGATATCTCGAACAACCAGTTCGCAATTTCCTAGCATCTTCCAGCATGTTACACATACGATTGCGTGCACTTGTCTCGTTCGCGGCAACCCGATGCATTTTTGCGGAGAAAAGAAACAAAAAAGGCAGAGCCGGTTTCTCGTGACGAGATTTCGGAATATATTGTACATATATATATTTGTGCGCGCGGAGAAAGGTTTTTGAATGTACAACAACTGGTCGACCAACGGGGTTAATGCGGTCGCGTCTGGCTTTTTAGGCGTATCAGAAGGCGGTGCGCAGCAATAGAGGCGACTTGCGAGCCGCTCTTGCGGAATCTTCCAAACAGTTGACGCTGCAATCCGGTCCGCGGGTCATTCAGCACACGACTAGGTCAAACAAGGTTATCGACACCGAGAAGACCTTGGAGAAAAAGGAACTGAAGGCTGACGGGCTGATCGTTACCGAGAAGAAGCGCACGGTCGAGCACGAGGAGGTAAGTCGTGAATTTCGCACTATTTTCTCCTTCTTCTCAATTTATCTTTGCGGCTTCAACCAAATTCTGAAACGATATCAAGAATAATATCATTGATATATCTGTAATAATATTGATATTCAAAGACGCGATAATATTATAACAACACATCACGCGATCGTTTTCGCTTCAGATTAACGACGACGAAGTCCCGGACGACGGACAGAAGGACGACGAGGCCTCCGAGACGAAGAAGGAGAGCTCCCAGAGGTACGTCAAGAGGAGAGAAGAGGACGTAGTGGATTATATCTCGGCCGGCGAGAGAGTCGGCCGAGAAATGCGCTACGTCGCAGAGACAACCGAAGGAGAACGAATAGGCGACTGGTCACCATCACCGACGGGTATGCGGACGACTCGTCTTCACAAATATTCTGGTAACCATTGCCTTTCTCTATCAATTTTCTACCACCGCGTTCCAAATGGTTAACCATGCAATGGCCCGGCTTCATTATGATTCTTCGCGGTGAGATACAAAATCGCGATGATTAGCACATCGATGATCTTTCCTTTCCTATTTTAAGGGTACATTATATAATCGTCAATAAGAAAATATTGCACGAAATTCCACCAAGGTTTGCAAAAATGTCACCTCTAATTTTTCACACGAAAAAAAAGAAACATTCTTGTTTTGAGAAAATCCGTATTTTCAAAATTAATATAGTGACAAAATCATGAGAAAAGAAGTTAGAAAAACAAAATAACGTTAACAATAAAATGAAGTGTTCATATCAAGTTAATTTTGCGATTATTTATTGGTTATGTAGTACGAGTAAAGGAAAAGTGTTCGTCCAATTTTACAAGTGTGCCGCACCGATGATAAATCTCATTTTATGGATATGTCTCTTTATTTGAAAGTATAACGCAGAAACTCTTGCGTTTTCTCACTTCTGACGCCATTAAACAAGGACAGTCATAGCGACTACTTCGAAGCTTGAATTTTCTTCCCACAATCTAATTTCCTCTAAGAAAGACGTCGTCAATGATTACTACAGGTTTTCCGGATGGTACATCCGCCGCCCGGAAAGATGCCCTGACGAAGAAGCCGCTAGACCTGGAAGAAGAGGACGAGGCGAGAAAATTCGAGACGTCCAAGTGGCTGGAGAGCCACTTCGGTAGCGACTCGCGTTCTTCCCACGGGTCTCTCGATGACGTTCCTCTTCCACCTAGCACGAACACGAGTTACATCAATGTCACCATGAAGTCCTGTACACCGAAGGAACGGGAATATCAGAACATGAACTCCAGCCGCCGACGTGCCACCGGCCGGGATTCCGAGTCGCCATCGGGATATTTTCACGGGATCAGCGAATGGTCGGAACGATATCAAACGGGAAGAGGTGGGAATTTTCTTACCTAAATTTCACGCGTATTGATATGAAGAAGTTCGCGCAGAAATACGCGAACTTTATGCAACGAGAAATAAAATTCTCTGGCAATACGTACGTAATGTTGAGACCGCGCGAATTGAAAATGGTTCTTATGTCGCATATTAATATACGTTGCGTAATATTTTCAAATAATACGTTGCACAGAGAAGCAAAATCATGCGCGATCGGGATCTCCGGTCCGGTACGCGGAGTCTCCGCGTACGAACGGGCAGAAGAGAAATCAAGTCGAGTCCTCGTATTCGAAAACTTACGAGACTTTCCGACGGGAGTACCAGGACCCCGTCGAGGAACGGCAACGTACGCCTTCACCACCGATTCGTCGAAGATCAAAGGAGCAAGTACGTCTTTTTCTCCATCATGTTAATAACATTGTTAGGTTAGTGAATATTTCATCAGTGGAGTATCGATTCCTCGCAGTGGGCAAAATCCGAGGAAAAGACCGGCTCGAACGAGCCACCATCGGGCCGCACTTCGAGCCCGGTGCACGTGGTGCAGAGAACATGGGAGAGTCGCAGTCGCGATGGACCAACTCCTGAACGCGACAATCACAAGCACAGTTCGCCACAATCGACCTCGCCGAAATTACCGACGGTCAGCCGCAACGAGAAGAAACCAAACACTTCGAGCGCTCCGCGAGCGTCGAAGAGTGAGTTTTCTTTCCTTAATTAATCCGAGGCAGAGGGAACTCGATCCGATCATTCAACGAAACCAATTTTCACACTGATGTTCTCACTCTTGCGCTGACAGAAATATCATTATTTTCATTTGCTCATTCCCCTTATTCAGTTTCACCACTGAAACTTTCTTTTTTCTTCTTCGCAGGTAGCGGCTACTCCAAGTACAAGATCGGCGAGTCTTTTCGGAAGCTGGTGGGCAAACTGCGCTCGGCCAGCACAGAGAGGAGGAACAAGCGCGCGAGCAGCGGCTCGACCTCGCAACTGACACAGACCGACGACAATGGGCCGACGTACATGCAGTACAACGTGATCGACCGGAACATACCTCTCGTGAGCGAGAAGGACGTGGCGGGAGAGAAGCCGCCGGAGAGACCGCCGCGGAATGCCGGTGTGTCAGGCGGCAGGACTGTGGTGGTCCAACGCAGCGAATCGACGCCGCCTTTGCAGAGGTACTACCTGGGCGAGGACCCCTTCGGCGGCAGCATCTACGGCCGCGAGAAGGGATACGAGGACGGTAGGGACCGGCGACACGGAAGACCGCGTAAAATTGCCGTAGATTCCGAGCACAGGTAATCGAAGCGCACGGCGGTCGAACTTTTTTTTAAAGAGAATCGCGACGCCGCTTTCTACGCAGGTCCTCCTCCGCTTCGCCCCTCTTGTCTATGATTCTTCTCAACCGGTGCTTCCAACGATGTAAAACCGCTTGTTCAGGGTGGCTCGTAGAAATCGAGTGTCCGAGATTCCTCCTCTGAAATAGACTCTATCTCGGCGAGTGACACAGCGTCGTCTCCGCCGGGAGAACAAGTAGAAAGTCCGAAGGGATTCCGTTTACATCTGTTATATACCATGTGCATGAAATGACGCTCGTTTGAATGACACAGCGCGTTCTCGTGAAAATTCCTTCCCCGTCGCGATAGACGGACGACAAATCCGCTGTCTCATGTAGTCCGGCCACAAGTCGATAGTTTTGCTCCATATAGCGATTGAACATTTTCTTGCGACAGCGTCAACTTTGCTACGCCGGAAATGATTTTTTTCCGTGTATACGATTGATATCGTCTGAGTGGTACGAGAGCTAAAGCATCTTCTGGATCTGGTATCCGCTTGGCATCTCTCCCTCTCTTTCGAGTTTCAGCGAATCCATGCTCGCTTTGGTTTCTCGGGCTTTCGGGGGCTGCATGAATCGCGCGTAAATCTATATAACTATGTACATATATATATACACGGCGCTAGACTCTCTCATTCGACGAGAGAACGTGATCCTCGAAATCACCATTCGGAAACCACCGCGTTTCAGCGTGACTTCCAGTTCGCTCGGCAGGTTTAGCAAGTCCACCGGCAGACTGGCGGCCGGCGATCACGAGCGGGAGGAGCATTTCCGTTCCACGCAGACCTTGCCGCGGAATTTGCACACCGGACGGTCGGTCCGCTCAAAAACCACCAGCAGGCGACACGAGCAACATCACGCGAACATCAGCAGGCACGGAGCGCCCGGCAGGACCGGCCAGCACGGCAGCATGATTAACATATCGATAAAGAACACGGTGACGTCGTCCCCCAAAGTCGCCGCGTACAGCACCCTTCAAGCGCCCCCGAAACCCGAGCGGACCTATCGCTCGTCGTTGTCGCGTAGCAAGAGTTTCAACGTCGAGGCCGATAAGCCACCGCCGGCCCCCTACACCTCCAATCTGCACCTGAACCGCCTGAACGAGACACCGCCGCTCAAAAGTCCCGGTATCCTCGCCAGCATCAGCCGCAGTAACAGGGACCTCTTGAGAGACGGTAAATACTGACCTGCGCTTTGTTCGACATTCGAACTGCCTCGGAGACTGTCATCGTTCATCCTCCCCTCGAGACGTCCCCTCCGAAGCGGCTCGCGGAGTGTGTACGAAGCTGCCGGCTGAATTTAGTTAATTCATGAACGTTTCCTTTTTTTCTTTTCCACGTGTCTTACATGTACCATACGCATTTTGGTAAATCGTTATTGATCCTCGTGAGAGGAAAGACATGAGCGAATCGACCTAGACACACACACACACACACACACACACACAGTATCACGTTCTACTTTACAACATCGGGGTACTTGTCAAACAATTCAAAGCGTGAGTCGTTTTTCGGCGACAGTCGACCTCGAACGCGAAACAGTAATCATTGAGGAAATACCGAGCACTCGAGACACCCTGTATATGTGTAATTGTTAAAAATGTGACGTGGTTATTATTTATGTTTTTCATTATGTTAATCCGCAATAACATAATTCAATTTACGTACCTGCATCGCATTTTGTTATTTACCCGTGACATAAAAAAAAAAATATATATATATATATATATATTAGGCGCGCAAATTAATTCGGTGCCTTTATTTGCGAAAAACTGATAAACATCAATTTTGAAAATATTCGCCATCATTTTCTGATACTTTGCTCCATCTCTTCGAGTCGATAAAGTCGTCTACCCATTTTCATTCAATAACTACTCAAGCTCCTCGTTTTCAAACTTTTTCGGCGCGCCAGGGTGTTCTTCATCGGCAAGAGAGAAATCACCATTTCGAAACTTTTGACACCACTTTTTACAAGTATATTTATTTATTATTCATATACATTTAATAACAAGAGAGTATGCAAATTTGTCGCGAGTAAAGGTATAAAACAGTAAAAAGAAATCATAACAAATTTATTTCGATCGGTCGCATCTTCCGAGTTTATTTCGTTTTTTGTTGGTGCGCGATGCCGGTGGATACCAATCGGAACTTCTTCAGGGCGTAATGCATCAGCAACGCAGATACGACGTACGTACTTACGCACACTAGGCAAATCGTTTTTAATTTATACAATATAAAAGCCAGATACACCGAAGTAAGAACAGAAGCTGTTCCAAGAGCAAGAATAGCGACGGAAAAGGCGTAGCTGTTCTTTAAAGCTGAAAAGAACAATTATAATTTATTAATATATTGTATAAGAGATAGAAGGGAGGGGGAGGGAGTCGATAATCAAATACGTACACATAATTGACATCGCGGTGAAGAATATTATGCCGAACACGCAATTTGGGACCTCACACAAACGAAGTATACAACTCTTTGAAGTGATTCCGAATCCTTTGCTATATCTGAAACACAACGCACCGTCCTTATCGCTTTTATGTCCACCCAAGACATTTTCACGATCGTTCGTGAAATCGTCAATTCCTTAAGTGACCTTAGATACAATGAAAGGAGAAAGGAATTCAATATAGGGAATTAGGAACAAGATATTAGAAATAAGATGTAGTTTAAAACACAATAAAAAGGGTATGGAATAAGATATAAGGACATTTTAATACAAGATCACTTTTACTATATCCTAATAAACTGCTATTGTCGTCATTAACACTTATCATTTCCCATACAGCATAGAAGCTAACAACAACATTGTTGCAACATTGGCAATATTGCAGCAACATTATTAGTTGGCACGTTTCTGTGCTGCATGAGTTTCTTGATAATTACTGATTGATTCAAATTTACTTTCCTTTGTATATTGATAATTATTAAAAATTTTGAAGGTCAACTTTCAGTCATCTATTAAGTCCTATAAGTAGATAAATTATTAATATAAGGAATAGAATAAAATTAATGTAAGGAACAGAATTTCGGACAGTGTCCCTAATGCTAGTTCCTTATTCCTTTATTATAGGTTGAAGAACGTTGTTTATATGCCGGAATTTAATTCCTTGCTTCTAATTTCCTATATTTAATTCTTTGTTTCTTATTCTCCTTTTATCGTGTCACTTTTGTGTCATTTTCCATTTTTTCAATTCATATTGCACCACAGACTTGTTAATGGCTGCTTGTTATGAGCTGTTTCAAATATCGCGCGATGCATCACGACAATCATGGCTGTACCCTCTAGCGTTTGATCAATTTATGCTGCACTGTTGAACCGGTGCAATAAGTGAAAAACATGAAGTCTGTTAATTTTCGATGCACCGCTGAACTAGTGCGATAAGTTGAAGTGAAAAAACATATACTTGTCTCGCTTCAACTTATTGCACTAATTCAACGGTGCAGCGAAAACGAACAGACCTATATACTTGTTTCACTTCAACTTATTGCACTGATTCAGCATAAAGAATAGACGATAAATTGACCAAACGCCTCGGACTTAAAACGATCCGGAATTAATACACAAACAATTACAACAATGATAGCAATGACAATAACAAGAATAATAATCATTACGCTCGGAGAGCAGCATTTATTACTAGCCACATACAAAGAGATTCCTCTCTTTTTTTCCTCCGACGAGTATCGGACGCGTGAAAACACGAACACGTGTCGACGGGACTCTGATAGTCGTGAAATTGATCGGAGAAACTCACTTACTCTGAATTTAACACGGCACTGCAACTGATAGTCTCGGAGATGTCGCATAACGCAGCGTAGGACGCGTCTAGTTCCTTGTTGGACTCCACAATGTAGGCGTAGACCGACAATGCCAGGCCGATCACGCAGAGTATCAGGAACCGCTCATTGACTTTGTCTAACGTAGGATTCGTGCCGGTTTGCATCGTGAATGCAAAGATGAGGATACAACTGTGTGAACGGTTACCGATCGTTGGAGGGTTGCTATCAATGCGACGCACGCTCGTCGACTGCTTGACCTCGATATGATGCGACGAACACGAGCGGCCGTCAATTTCGAACTTCGACGATGACGAAGTCGTGATAAGGTTGCGCCACTCCGGCGCTTCAATAAACACATGCGCTACAAACCCGATAGTCGGAGGGCGTGGGGGGATAAAGATCGATAATGGAGATATTAACGAGTTTTGTCCGCATGAAAACCGCTGTCTAATTGATCATTGTGCATACTTACCGATGCGGAAAACAAGAAGCCACAGGGACATTTGCATCATGGTTTCTGGAATAATTGTGTCCGGAGTTCGAGGAGCTTCGTCGTGAGGCACTTGCTGAGTCAGAGTCTTTTATTTTTTTCTTTAAGATTTGTACATTGATAGAATCTTAAATAAGCTTACCTACATGTACGATTGTATTTAAGGTCTTGTACAAGGAGGATAGAAACTAATAGAATCCGAGGTTGACTCTATTTCCTGCATCTCCACTTAAAAACGTAACATCCAAGTTATTGATTATATACGATTTACAGATCGAACATTGTCGAACCGAAGGAGAGAGAGAGAGAGAGAGAAAGAGAGAGAAAGAAAGAAACGATCTGCCTTGAACTATCTATTTCGGCTTTGTAATAGTTCTTAATATTGATAATAAAAATATATGCGCGTAAAAAAGGGTCTTACGTGGTGGTACCGTAAACTGTCGATTCTACTGTGAAATTTCGACAAATCTACAACGAGCGGAGACACATATCCGACAAATAAACTTAAAGGGCGTAAAGTTAAACTAGTTACAACATATGTAATTTTATACTCGTAAAAAAGATTAATCTTAAAATGGAGCGATGGATCAGCTCAGGAAAGTGTGATCTGCATATAACACTTTTTCCATATGTCAAGTTTAACTGAATGTGTCCTTGCTTGCTTATGTGTCTTGCGGAGCCATTGCTCTGGCTTGAGCTTTAACGCGCTTTTCATATTCCAGACGATTTTGACTGCAGATAAAAATACTCAATGATCATTCTGCGGGTATCGATATTATTACTCATGGATCTATTTGTGCGAACATATAAGTCATACCAATATATTGTGTAAGCTTCAGCTTGGGCTGGATCTTTTACATTTGGTTCATTCAACAAATCTTGAATACCGAGGAGAATCTGCTTGATTGTGATCGCTGGCCGCCAGTCTTTCTCTTCATCCAAAAGCGACAAACAGACTGTTCCAGATGGATAGACATTAGGATGGAACAACGGTGGTTCAAATTTACACTTTGGTGGACTTGATGGATAATCATCTTTAAAAATCATACGTAACTTATACAATCCACCTTCCCAAGGAGTCTGAAAAATCGCTCAATCAATACGAATGTATGCTATAGTTTTGTACAATCTGTTTTGAACAAACCAACTCACAGATTTTTTCCCTGGTATTGCACATTCCCAACTCATCAGATTGAGCGAGCCGTCTGGATTTTTGGTGGGTCTAGCTACAAAGCCCTGTAATCGATAGGATTCTTTAGATATATTCCTAGGAAAGACTCAGGACGTAAGAATCAATACCGCTAAAACTGATTTTCTTCAAAATCACAAGAGACTGTTATAATTGCTCTTTTCGTTCATAATTCTGCTCCACACAATCAAGTTTCCGGTGTGAATATTAATTGATGTTAATTAAATATTGATCGAGATTCCGCCGTAGATAGGGTTAGGATATGAGATCAACCTGCTGAATTATGCATAATCAAACAGAGAAGCCATTGTATGAGCAGAAGTTGTTTTCGTTTATGTCGGCGGGAAATAGCGCGGCGAAACGACATAGCCTCTCTAGAATATGTCGGCGTTCTGTGGGCGCGAAACGCGAAGCAGCATACGAGCTGCTTACGCTGCTTACGGTGCGAGATGAGGCACTCACAAACGGATGGTCCTTCCTCCATGCTTTCCGCTCCTCGGCGAGCCTGGCAATCGCTATGCCTGACATTAGTGCGCGATGATACGACGATCCTCCGTTGGGAAAAACTGGATGATGCGAAACAGCACGTTCCTCCTTGGTACAACACCTAGCACGTTGATGCGAGTTCCTGCAAGCGAATTTGAATGTGCCGGACACTGTCTGCCGCTGGAAATTTCATGAAACGCTCTCTTTGCGGCGCGAAGGTGCAGCCAAAAGCTCAGCCAGTAGAATACCGCCGTACGTGTTCGCAAAAGCCACCGGAATTGTCCGCGCGTTTAGGATCGCACGGACTTTTCTTGAAAAAAATGTTCGACCATTTGTTGCTCCAATCAAATCTTGCTGTCTAGAGGTAAAGTCATTGCCGACAAAAATCCCTAGAATATAGTTTAATTTTGCTAAAACTTGTCCAATATGGATTTTCAATTTTTCCAGTATAATATTAGGAGATTACGTATGATGGACTGTTATATTTGGCAATAGATATAAACAGATACCTAACAGAATTGTAGGGCTTTCGTGTTGTTGAAAAATGAAGGTATGGATTATTTATTGTTGAGTTGTACTACTGCAAGATTAAAAATCAACTTTCGATTAGAATTTCGATAAATATAAAGCTGATGATGTAGTTCGAGAAGCATTTTACAAATTGAAGTCTCTTTTTTAGAGATATATTTTCGAATATAACAACTACCCATTTATCATGATGCTATGTAAATTAAGATTTGTCTAGTGACTTATGTTCATCGGAATCCTGTATAAAAAGAGAGTCTCAAATACATAGAGTTTCAGTCGGACATATCCAATCACGGCGGCCTATGTCTAGGGACATTCAATCACGGGTCACTGTGATTGGATGTATCCGACTGAAACTGTGTGGGGTCTTCCTCATTGGAGCAGATGGCATGCTCTTATCAATTGTTATATAATATTTGCGACGAGCACTGAATAATGTTTTTAGCTTTATTTGAACTTATAATGGTGCAAGTATGTGAATTTTTATACTGTCCTCTACGGAAACATGAAAAATTGCGATTGTTTTGCGTTAATGTAATATTGCCTATAACGTATGTTGCCATTGTAATTAACCACCCGCACTGTGATATTGTGAAGCTTAAGGACGTTAAGAATTTGTGTTAATGCAGTACCGTCTATAATACATGTTGCAATTATAATTACAGAACATGTACTTTAGCTAATTGATGACTTCCCTACATTTGTATGTAACCATTTATTTATCTGAAAACTTGTATTAAATTGAAATCAACTTATTGGACACACAGAACACACACACGCGTGCACAGATCTAATCGAGTTATTAAATATTTTTTTAATTATATAATTCTTTATTACATATAGCATAAATTATTACTATTACTTACTAACATTTGCAGTCTTTTTTGAAGGAGAATTCACACCTTGAGTGAAAAGCAGAAAAGCAGCAGCTAATCAAAACTCGCGTTGGTAGTCGACAGTTTCTGCTTTATCTACTATTTTATCTACCAGCGCGAATTCTGATTGGCTACTGCTTTTCTATTTTTTTATTTATATTGACAAAATTCGCCTTGTTTATTCTATAATATGTAAACAGTAGAGGAATGAAACTTTGCATACCTTACGGACAAAATGGCAAGTATCAGTCGTACCAATATGATACGTTAAATTTAAATTATATTTATAATTATACATATAAATATATTATATTACATGCATAATACATTTTCAACTTTTTATTCTAAGTTTTACATGGGAATGTCTCAGTATTATATATTATTACTTAATTCATAACAACAAAGAGAGCAGCTACATGACCGCGAGAATATATACTGAATATACATGCGAGAATACATACTGAGGCTAGAGTGGCATTTAATTGACTAATCAAGATAAAGAAATCTTAATATTTTTCCTAATTAGACAATTAAATATCATTTTACTCTCGGTGTGATGTATCCGAACACAGCCTATATACAGCCACTAATAAAATCGTTGCAGTTTTATAAGAGAATATCTTAAAATTTATAACAAATATGTCTTCTTTGGAGAATTGTTTTAATCTTTCTTTCTTTGTTCGCTCAACAATCTATCCTGTGTTTTTTTCGATGGAAATATCACAAAAAGAGATAGTTGAGCTATACTAAGCGTAAAACCAACTACGTTCTGGAACTATTAAAATATATGTATAGTGGTAATTTGTAATGTATATAAGCAGATTATCTTGCACTCCAAAATATTTTATGCAATCAGACTACGAAAGTACTTACGATAACGAAAGCATTGTCAATGATAAGACCGTACAATAGCCAGCTGAAAGAAACTAAAGTACCCATAAGGATAAGCGGAAATGGAAGTATTTCTGTATTCTTCGTTTTTATAATTTCCCTCTGAAAACGAGCACATTTTTTAATTTTCGGTATATGATTGTTTCTTGAAAATTCAAACAATTCTATGTAAAAACTGATTATTTCCTTACAAGATGTATAAGAGGAGCTGCAATTAAAAGAAAGAGCAATACGGTAACCACTATGCCAAATCTAAATTCAACATTTGATGGATGTTCTACTTGCGCATATATAAGGAAGATTACAATAAAAACTGTTGCCTTCCCTATTAGATTGAGTACATTTTTCTAAAAAGAATAAAATATTATATAAGTAGAAAATTAACTGTAAATTAAACATATCTTAACCCTTTGTTGGCACAGTTATTTTTTATTGCTTAATGTTGCAGACTAGGCCTGTGAGTAATTCTGTAACTTTTCCGATAGGTCTTTACTTAAATATTTGTAAACGTGCTTATCTGCGCACGCACACACACAATGTAAAAGTATAGTTTTGAATACACAAAAGGTAAATTTAAAAAATCTGAAAGCAAAAATTTCTGTTTATCCGCACTTTAATTTCAAATTCAACAACTTAAAAACCTTATTTTTTGGATTAATATGATATATGAGTGCCAAACAACAAAGGTTCTCAGCGAGAAATGAACATTAAATCGATGTCAAATTGATGTCAAATCGACGTCGAAACAATTGAACTTAGATCGTTTTGATGAATCATTTCTCGTTGAATTGATAAAGTTTATATCTGTAGGCATACTGTGTTTGAAGCATAATAGTAATATACTGCCATATATATTGTATTTGTTACAACGCCAAATATATTAACATTTATCATTGCAGAATCATCCAATATCCATGCATATCGAAGCATCAATATACATCTACAAAATTAATTTAATTAATGTAATAATTACACCTATAATTACCTATTTTATTCGCTTTTAATTTATTTCTTAAGATATTTGTTTCTGTTATATATATATGCATGTAACATTATTTAAAAATTGTATTAAATTCAATTATTATTAATAAATGTTTCTATATATTTAAAACAAAAATATGTGTTTACTCACAGTCCTATACCACCAAGAAAAGGCATTGGGTCAACACCTTTCGATGTACCTTGTTGATATATGTTTTTACATATGATTCTATAAATTGTAAACAATATTTTTTTATTTTGGTTTCCAAGTGAAAAATATGGCAGTTTAAAAAGATAGAATAATTTATAATTTCTAAAATAATATGGCGCATATTCTCAACTCACTTTTATCGACAAAAGTGCCTTAAATGTAGCTTCTTAGCCAATCAAGTGGCTTCCAAGCCACTTTCAGTGGTATTTTTATTAGTAAAAATGACTTATAAGTTTTTATTATTTATTTTTATTAGAGAATATAGACTTATAAGTTTTGTAATTTAAAATATATAGCATATTTTGAAATGTCATGAAGCAATTTGTATATCATTATTTGTTATCACAAAAATATTTAAATAATAAATTATAAGCAAGAAAATACAATTCTTATTATATCAGTATGTTATAAAAAACAGTTATGTGCTATAGAATAATTTTGAATTGTTGTTAATTCAATTCTTTAATATTTTAACATTTGATAATATTATTCCATTATAAGTATAAAAATAAATAAATTCAAAGTATTAGGAAATATATTCACTAAGAATACATATTGACAATATTTTTTATTTCCTCACATATCTAATTATATCTGGTTTTATTAATTTTCAAATGAAACTATTGTGGTAACAGCTCAGATAGCATAATTATTGAAAGAGAAGATCAGATATAATAAAAATATAAAAAAAAATATAAGATATACAAGTAATATAAGAAGAAATGTTATTATGTAACTTACATTCCGGCTAACATTTGTAACATCGTGATATACATGGCACACGATCCTACAATTTCTTTATATTCTTCCAGAGTCATTTTGCTCGATTCACTGCTTCCTTGAAACTTGTACGTACGTCAACGATTGCTGGTTGTCGCCAATGTCAAATAAAACACGCGAATGAGTCAATTCAAATCAGGGCCGTAGATTGACTGTATGAACCTATTCGCGGTAATAGATCGAATGACTACAACTGTGTTCGGGACAGTGGTACCAGAAAGATACTATGACTCCGCAGAAACTATAGTGGGGGGCGATAACGTACACAATTGAAAGCCACGTATATGTGAAGAACGTACGCGGCATTGAAATATAGAGAGTGTCCCAGTGTGAGAGTGACCCAGAACGAACTTCGTGAAGGCGAATTGAACAAAAAAGTCCTTTTTCATTTTTCAAACGACACGCAAAATTTCGGATCATTAATTATTGAAAATAATCATGTGTAGTAGGACTTAATCTACATACATGTTTCTAACAAAAGACATCGGTATATTGAATCTTGAATCTTGAACATTGAACTTGTCACTAAATATAACAGCTGTCATATACTTAGACCATTCTGGACGAAAATGTTTTTTACCATTTTGTAAATTTTTGAATTATTAATTAAAGAAATCTCTATGCATTGCCATTGTTCATCTCAATCCGTTTTATGCTCTCGCAAGGTTTGTTCATGTTGATTTGGGACGCCCTGTATACTCTTTGGAACGCGCTGCCTGTACAGGATGAAATCATTGACTATAGAATACATGGACGGAGCCTTTGTACGAGGGGTAGATGATAACAGCGGTAAGAGGGGTAATACACTGACCTCGATTAATTCCGGCAAAGTGGCTCGAAAATGTTCGGCTGTACATGAAAGGTTGCGTTCCAATATTTACTGCTAGCACTAAAAATCTATACGTGACACAAAGTGTAGATTTTCAGTACTAGCAGTGAATATCGGAACACAGTCAAAGTTGCATTGCAATTAACGATTCTCAATTAATTATTCGTTTGAAAGTTGAAGTTCGATGTAAATAAAAACTACACAAAAATAAAACATACGCATATCATGAAAGGAATATTATATGTTTTATCTTTTTATTTCCCTTTAAATAATATTATATTCTGTAACTTATATATTTATCGCTAATATGAATATTTTGTACATAATATGTTAATCTAGGTCTGGTTATATAATACAATTATACAATTCTATTATTCAATTGTGTAATAAGGCGCAATAAATTGTTTTATTTCACGCTTGACTACTTGTTTCATACTTTTNATATATATATATATATATGTAACATGAACGATAGATTTTCAGTGCTGGCAATGAATTTTGAATCGGTGTAGAAGTTCCACTGAAATATGATTTCAAAAGTTAAATAATCATTATTTTTCATTTGACTTGACATATCTTGGTGAAAATCGATAAAAACTGTGATCTTAACATGCGCGAAAAGTACAAATTTCAAGCTTTAAAATACTTTTTGAGCCATTTTATTATCTTTATTTTTGTAGAAATTATACTTGTTGAATTTAATTTACTGTTCATGCAAAAATAATTCTTTAACTATTATGTTACAATTATTATGATTATCACACACAGCTGAAGTTTCCAAATGTTAAAAATGAAAAACATAACTGGCTATCTAATACCAAGTCACCTTATGAAAATATTGCGCTTGATAAAGTGGACAACAATATAAAAACATGATTAATAACTCCGATCACGTCCGCGTAATATTGCAGAGGAGAAGCTTTGCGCTTCGTACAACCGCCGGAAGGAGAAAGACGAAATCTTCGCGATATCTTGCTGATCGTTCGGCAGCCTCACGACGACGTGCATTGTTTGAAAAATCTATTATCGCAATGTACATCGCTGGCTGCATCGCGGTAGATTGCATCTCCGCGGCTGCGCTCGTTATCATCGCGCAAGATGTTCATTACACGTTAAGCCGGGGCCGCTTTAGTTATCCACCTGCCGGCATGCTGAATACGGTTTCTATTTTCTCATTAGCATACCTGCCATTTCACACGCGACACCCACCGCGCGCAGACATCGAGTCTCACGCCCGGACCGTCGCGTCTGACAAAAAGTTTGTCCGGCGGTAGTGATTTCATTCAAAAGAAAGACACCGCGGTGTGTATCTCTCGCCTATCCGCAAATTTCAGTGAAGCCGTTTATCGTGATATCCCGATATCATGGGAATAACGCGACGAATTCTCCTGTGAGTAGACGTTTTAATTCTATACTGAATCTTCACGTGAAGAAAACGGAAATAACTTTCTGTTTATGGCATCAAATAATGTTTCTTTGACGGGTCGAAATTTTAGTTCCACATTAAGCTTCAACATGGAAATAACTTCCGATTTGTAGCATCAAAGGAGCCACAATAAAAGACCTTTGAAAATTTAATGTAAAATTAACTAGACTTATTGCAAAACTAAAATTTCGATTCGGGTAAAATCTAGTAAAATTGTTCTAATCAAATAACTTCATCAATACGTCGCGACAACTCTTCCTCAAGTTGAGAAAGACTCGCGCTACCCGCTGAACTCGCATTCGAGTGTCGATTTGCGACTCTGGAAATGATGGGAAAGGCGGACATTACACAGAGGATCTATTTGAATTTTTACAATGCATCGTTAAATATTTACCGGCAAATTCAACGCGGTTCTGTCCGATTGAGAGAGTGTGCGCTCTCTTTTATTTATTCCCACTGATCCGAATTTATAATTAAACAACTGTTAATTACACGCGAGGGGAAAACAAGTATCCCTGATTTCCGATAAGTCTGCGAGATTGAATTTTGCGAATAAATACGTAGGGTGACGAGCCCATGTTAGCCAGTGAAGATAACGGTAAAATCATTTGTGCGGAATTTTTTTATATCAGCTGGACGAATGTCGAAAGACGAAAGATTCGTTTATGATGCGCGAAAGTGTTCCAATGAGCGTTCGATCGGTGAAAACGAGGGAAACGGGACTGTGACGAACGTAACCATATCAAATTTTACACGTGAATTAGTCTAGGCAGTATAACGACGTGACATATTGGTTTCGTTATCGCATCTTGCGCAAATAATGAAGCTTCCAAGTAATGAAGATTATAAATCTTTTACGTTAACTCACCTGCTTCCGTAGAATATACCATGAATTATGTAAGGTTGTTAACCGAAGTGCTACTTTATGTATGACTGATATGATATATAAACCACATATAATGTATATATATTTACGTGTATATATGTATATATATATGTACATGTGTATATTCGTCGGGTTTGTTCAACGAGTATCGATTCCGAATGCAAATTTCATTCCGCATGAATGTCGTATTACGCGCTCTCGCAGATGTTTAAAGATAATTAGTCACGATGGTAATGTGAATCTCATCAAGGGACACTCTCTCGCGCGTATCGAATTGATCTCATGCTACTACGCGGGATAAAATTCTCACTTCGTATACTTGAATATGAATACATTAGGGGTACCCATAAATAATGTCGTGTTTTTCAGATTGAATAAACATTGCCACCTTGTTCGTGGATGTGATTTGTTATTACCATAATGTATATTAATTAAATTGGCATTTAATGTGCTTATTGTGAAATTTTGAAAGAATTCAACCGTTAAAAACGGAAGTGCGGATATCAGAACGCATCAGCGATGGTTGAAAAGAAATATCATAAAAACGGTGATTTCGATCTTCCCGTCGGACCGAAATCTGGAAGACCTATTAAATTTGACAAGGATCTTGCGTTGGCTGAAATTGAAGTTGATCCCAAGTAAACAGCGACAAAGCTTAAAGCATCATGGATCAACGGTGCGACGGTGCTTGAAACAATTGAACGATAAAATAAAATTTTGTATCAAAAAGAGACATTACTTATAGGTACCCGTAATATAATGAGCCAGACGAAAACTCGGTGACGATGTCTCCGTTATCGCGATCGAAAATATCCGTCTGAATATTCAACTGCATTAAAAATCTGATGAAATAACTGAGAGCAGTTGATTAGATAGAAATCTATCGCGGGAATCTTTTTGTTCCTGCGATCGAGTTATCCTCTGATCCTCGGACCAAAAAGAAGAAACTCAGTTTCACCGATTGTTTTTTTTTTTCTGTAAAAAGAACCGTCCGAAAATTGCAGATTCGCGCTCTTTCACGCATATGCGCGTAGTTCGCGCGGCTTTTCGAAGGAGAGCGATATCTGTTACTGGCATCATCCGCACGCGATCGATTACCCCGAGTGCGATTTCGCAGAGAGTCGGCAGCGGCTTGTCTGTTTCAACGGTCTCCAAGACGAGTGGAAGGTCAAGTAAATATAATTGCATTTTTGAGTGACCGCCCAGCCGGGGGATTCGCTTAATTCCTCCACGGAAGATAGAGAAGTGGAAAGATGCCGGTCTCTCTTTTCAGGAATGAAAGTGTACAAGTGCTCGTCCTCTGCGAATGGCCGGACACGACGTTCGATCCGCAGGAGGTGTTACGGGGCTTCACGAGGTTGCGAAAGTTAATGCTCGCAAACAGTAATTTGACTCGACTGACAACCGCATTCCCGATCGAGGCGGGATTGCTCGAGGTAGGGAACACTTGTCCTAAGCTTTACTTAAACCTTGCCGAGACGGCGAAGTTCCGTAGATAACAGCACGATAATAATAATAAATAAAGATTACGCTTCATCGCCGCCTCTCTTGAAAGTAATTGAGCACTTGAGGTTCCGCGTGAGGAAATCTCGCGTAAAAAATCAATTATCGCCCAAAAATGAATTATTATCGCGAGACGGCGCTTCAAGCGTACATTTTATCTGGAGAATGGCAGGAACTCGGAGGGAGGTGTTTGTATCGATAGAAAATCAACGTGACCGGCACCAAGCTGCGTGCATTGCCGAAAGATGCGTTTTCGAACTTGCAAGTCTTGAGGATCCTCGATCTGAGGAACAACGCTCTCGAGGAGATCGATGTTACGACTCTCGACGTGCCTACGTTGAAGCATCTTCATCTGGCCGGTGAGAAACAGAATAATTCCGAAGAACCTTCGCGCCGAGCCGAATATAATCCCTTTGTCTTCCTATTTTGATCCTGATGATATCTTAAGTTTTCGCTGTCTTAGCGTTCACAACAAGTTCAAGATGATATTGAAAAGGTTCGAAATTATTATAATTTTCAAATGTCAGTATCGTCAGAATAGTTTTTTTATTAGTTCACAAGCTATCTAAGTAGACGCAAATTGTCCTTAAGAGTGTCACGCGATATTTAGGGCTCGTATTCGCGTATCGAACGTTAAGTTATGCCCTTTTGATCCTCTGAAACGACGAAATTTTCAAAACGAAACTTGGAATTAAAAGGATATACTTAACGTATGTACGTAGAAAGAAGGCTTCAAAATTCGAATTCTCTTCGCCAAAGGTGCGCGATGATTCTTTCCAATCGAAATTATATACGCGAGAAACTCTAACGTGCTCGCGTTCGCGCATGTCTCATGAATCATTAATGAAATTGTACCGACGAAGGTAATCCATTGAGATGCACGGAAGATACTGCCTGGATTTTGGACTCCGACGAAGGATCAGTCGCGAGTAGAGTCGTCGACAGAGACAAATTACTCTGCACCGCACCATATGATGGAAGACCGCTTGTCCCGGTCGTCGAGATAATCGTGGTAACGTGAAAATGCAACCCCTTCTACCGCGCGCAAACGACGCCGAGATTAAATTTGGAATTTGCAGGCGTTGAGAAAAGAGTGCAAACGAACGATCTGCGACTGCGAATTGGTCTACGTGGTCGGACGTGTCGGCAAGCTCACGGCGCAAGTGATAGCTTTCACCTCGGTGAATTGTAGCAACCGCGGCCTCACCGAGATGCCTGGCTTCTTACCTGCGAACACGACTACTCTTCGCTTGACTGGAAACAAGGTCCTATCACACACACTCGCAATTCAAATCTATAATTTACAGAATTCCACATCAGATTTCATTATAATTTTGTAGAATTTTGTCAAATTTCACAAGTTTCAAATTTTCAAAGATTCTTTAATATTTAATAGAAAAATAGAAAAATAAATCCTATTCATTTCAATTCACGCGATTTAAATTCACAGAATTTCGCAAAATTTTTCCTAACAATAAAAAACTCAAATTTTAATAGAAATTTCGAAGCAACGCAAAAACTTTTCGAATAAGTATGAACGTCGTGCGAAGCGAGCTTTGTAAGAAATATTTTACTTTTTTATAGTTTTTCAACCTTACGTTTCCAAATCACATTTTTTTACCTCGCATCAGCTCGAGATAAAGGTTCGGTTAAGACGCGAGTTAAGATCCCCCTAATCTCATGTTTACCGCAGATCGCGGATTTAACTCCGCTCACGACAAATCCCGTGTACGAGTCGGTGCTGGACCTATACATAGACGACAATCTAGTGGAGTCTATCGTTCGGCTGGAAGGATCGGACTGGTTGGACCGTTTCCGGCTCCTTAATCTTCGGGGGAACAAACTCACCGACGTTAGTTCGCCGTTTGTACACTTTATATAAACTTTCAGCCCGTTTCTTTTTGACCCATTCTATCATTTTTATATTCGTTTCTTGCACTCTCGGGCACGTGCAGTCTATTAAACGAAAAAAAATACGACGAGTTCACACGAGTATGCATGAATATTTTTGAGGAGATTGCCCGTCTTCAATATTCGTTTCTTTCCACCTGATGCATGTTACAATTTGACTTTACATACCTGAAATTTACACAGCACTGTATGTGTTTACTACTGAAAAATACTCAATAATAAATAATGTCGTGTTTTTCAGATATACTCAATCCGCTATAATCACTTATTATTAAAAATGCTGAAAAGTGCCCGGCACCTAAAAACAGGGTTATACCCACTCAGCCGTACACTATTTCAATTAACAGTTTTTGCGAGTTAAAAACAGTGAAGTATTTTTAGAAGAGATTAATCGAAACCGATGATTGTAAAACGAGACACGCGATTAAAGGGGATCACGACGAGGTGTTAAGCTCGCGCTCGGTATCAGCTCGTGCGCGTACTTAATACGCACGCAAGATGTGCGTGCAAATACAGTTTATGATTCTTTGTTCTCTGCATCTTTTCTCAGTTGCCCACTTACGCTCTGGAAAACGTTCTGCGCAACGGCAACGCGGCCAGCTTGTACCTCGGTAATAATTCGTGGACGTGCGACTGCCATTTCACGCCGAGCTTTCAGGTACAATCGGACGGTTTTTCGCACGCGAGATTAATTGAAGCGCTTGAGAAAGTCTCAATTTCGCGAGGAAACAAAAAAATAACATTACCGATCACTCATCGCCTCGATTAATCTAAGCTCTATGTTTCCTCCATCTCGGCTGCTTTGAATCGCGAAAAAATAAAAATGGATAAATTTAACGAGAGAAGAAAGAAAGAAAAAGAATTCGACCGTGGTAAAGCTGAAAAAAGAGAAACGCTTTGAAGGATTTTTCGCGCTTGCTGCACGCGCTCTATTAGTTCATTTTTTTATCGAACTGTGTCGCTATTATCAACGCGGAGTTCTCGGCTGGACTACTCCGGAACTTTAATATTATTATTCAAAATGACACTAGGGCTTAAACCCTCACTGGCCCATAAATAATTTCTTCATATTTTTATTTCTTTTTCGGCGAATCTTCCTTCGATATTATTCGAAGTGGCGAATCCTTACTTTCTATCGAGTCAATCCCGCGTAATCCGTGTCCTCCAGGTTCTGCTAATCAGATATCCGCATCTGGTGAAGGATATCAACGACGTGAGATGCGCCGCCGAGAGTGACAACGACAATGCGAACAAGCAGGTATACAACAACAGTCACCTTCGATTCGCAATTATCAAAAAAGAAAATATATTATCGAGATCTCGTCGCGTCCCTCAATTTAACGATATAACACGGCTTTCAGATCCGCGATCTCACAAGAACGGAGATTTGCATTTCGCCGGACGAGGATTCCTGGCTCCATCCCCTCGACGTTTTGAACGTCATATTGGCGTCATTAATATTCCTCGTGCTTGGCAAGCTCTTGTACGATTACTGGTCCTTTAAGAAAACCGGTAAGCTACCTTGGATCGTCACCAAGATACCGTGATAGCGCTGCTCTCGTAAAGAAAAAACCAGTCACAACGCTTAGTCAATAGGATGACAGTGGAGGTTGTAGCATCCGGCATTTGAACGTGTTTTCCGTTTTTTCACTTAGATTTGTCCATACACTTTCGCGTCTAAGTCTAACGTGTTAGAGTTCGATCCCGATTTCACTAGCATGGCGAAGAAAATCACTCTCAATAGTTGTTTATTCGATGTTTATTTCAATTTTTATCATTATAGAAGTTCGAATGAAAGATAAATTATATACTCTCTGTCACGGTGCAAACAAATGTCGTCTCATCATGTCGTTCGCCGTCCCGCCTCGCAAGTGTATTTTTGATATAAATTTTCAGCGGCTACCATCTTAGCGCGGTCTTTCCTCAAGCCTTGCCCTAAAAGTATAGGAGAAAATATGGATTTCAAATTAATATTGATAAATATTTGAATGCGCGTCGTAATCGCGTCAATTCCGCGGTTCAGTTTGTCAAAGATTTCTCAACGACGGTGATCAATGTTTTCGTGATAAATCAGTCTCGAATATGGTGACGATGAAAAAGCGTAAAATGAGAAATTCATACGCGAAATGAAGTGTTAGGCTTATATATTAAATTTATATATTGATATTAAAGAGAACATTATAGCTTTTTTCTTCGTCATTCCTAAGTTCTTTTCAATTTCGTCACGCGTTTTAGCAATGCAAGAATAGATTGTCAGTAAACCTCCCTGAAGAGCATGATATAGATTTTTTAATAGTATATATCAGTTTTCGAAATATAAATAGCATACATATGAAACAGAAGGACAATAAATTAAGGCAGAATATACGATGTATTCCTCGATTGTGAAATTCTGTAGTGTGATTTTTACAATAAAATTCTCCCCGCGCAGAGGGAAAACGTACGTACCGACTCCAACGTAACCCAAAGCCACGCATTCAGCCATGTACACGAATCCTTGATTCGTCCTCGAATTGCGAATCGAGTATTCCGGAACGGGTTCTCCTCTCTCGAGGCAGAACTTGTAGATCTTCTGCGACGCGTTCTTCAGGTTGCTCCGATTAAACGCCATTATTTCCAACATTCTGACGAAGGCGAAAGCAAGGGAACAATCAGAAAAGGTGAAAGACGACTTTCGAAACGCGAGGTCGAATTTTCACGGATCGTGATTATTCCCTGTTGAAAAAAACCAGGTGGGAGTCCATATAGGAAATCCATGTGAAATCTCACGGTTGACTCTGGAAATTTACACCAAAAACCCAAGTTCTAAGTGAATTCCTATATCAATTTTTGGATTTCTATATGGATTTTTATCATCCTAGACAGATTATTCGTATACAGATTCAAATGAGCTCCATTGGATTTTCGTGGGAATTCGCCTGGAAATTTTCAACGAGGTCCAACGAAACAGATCTCTTTTCATCCACGGGCGTGATGCGACTTATGTCGTTAAAATTCACATTCCACTTTCACGATGTTTTATCTCCCTCTCTTTCTCGTTGAACTCACTCGTCTCGCGAAAGATTCGATAATCCGCAGGAAGACAACAGGAGTTTTGGGCTATCCATCTGACACTCGGCGACCATCCACAATATTTTAGCTGCCAATTCGTTCTTGGCTAGATCTTCGGTCGCTTCGCAAGACGTTGCTGGCACATTATCCAAACTACGTTTAACAGCGTACGAAGAAACGCGATGATCTTAAACGGCGAAGCTCACACGAGCGAACTCATGCGAAGCGGGGGGATCGTTTAAGAGAATATTAAAGAGGAGCGATGGTGTTGCTGTCGTAGCACGAAGAAGCAAGACACTTGACACATGCTTAAGGGTTCGGATACAATGAAATAAATAAAAGGAATAAAAAATTAAATATAAGAAATTAGGAATGAGAAATTTCAACATCATATGGACAACCATGATTCAATACACAAGAAAAGAATAGAGAACGAAAAACACTGTCGAAATTCTATTCTTTATATCGTGGCTTATTAGGCTTAATAGTTGACTGAAAATTAACCTTTAAAATATTTCATGACCGACAATATGCAAATGGAAATCAATCAATAATTATCAAGAAAATAATAACAATGTCAATAACTATAATAAAGGTTCATTGAAAAAATAATAAAAGTAATGTGATCTTCTTTATTACTCTTTTATTATGTTTTAAACTATAGCTTATTCCTAATATCTTATTCTTAATTTCCTATAATTAATTCTTTGTTCCTTATTCCTTTCATTGGGCATGAAGCCTAAGATTCTTGTATCCTCGCCGCGGCCGTTTTGTTTTATGACGTCAGAGAAGCAACGAAATTCATGTTCAAAATTCTTACGTCTAAGTATACACTCCAATAAAAAAATACTCACAAAATGATGTTTGATAAATTTGAGTACACTTATTAAATATTCCGAATACTTTCTTTTTACTGGAAAAATCAATAAATAGCCATAAAATTAACATGACAAAATCATGAGAAAAAATAGGTTAAAATGAAGGTCATACCATGTTAATTCTACTATTTATTAATTTTCAGAACCAACGGAAAGTCTTTGGAATATTTTATGAGTGTGCTGAATTGATAAATGTCATTTTGTGTGCATATCTTTTTGAACAAATACTAAGAATTTTAGGCATGTGTATTTTCGCTTCTAACAAGACGAGCGAGGGACCAGAAGCCTTAACGTAACAGGTGATAACCGCTTGAAGCGGTCTGTTGTGGACATAAAGTGTTACCGTTAAATCCGCAGAGGTCACCGTTGATCACATACAGATTCGACTTCGGCTTGTGCTCGTATTTGATTGACACATTGCACCGCTTGGTGTATTCCTCGAGAACGGCAAGCGGCGAGCGACGACTCGCGATTATCGTGGAACTTTCCGCGACGTTGTCCTAAAACGTTTTCACGTATCCACTGCTAAATTTATGCGTGAGTTCCACCAAATCCAAATTCTCGGTATTATATTAGTGATATTTTGTTTGCGATATTCTCCTAAATATTCGGAAAAATCATTCCTCTTCAGAGAAGTGAAATCATCACCTATAAATAGATGACGGGGCCCTAACGTGTCATTTAGATATAGGTAACGTGTTATTGCGTTGGAATAACGTTTCTCAGACGTTGTACTTCCATGAATCGAACGTGCACGTTATTAATCCTAGCCACGTTTATTTTCGCGTCTTTAATTTACTATATTCCGGCCTATAAGACCATTCGACACTTTGTCATTTTCATTCGAATTAATATTTTTAAGCTTGTAATATGATAAAATTGAAAGCCATATATGTGGAGAACCCCGAACAAACAACGAGCCTAGAAAGCCGTTAACGGCACTCGAAAAACCAGACGTCCGTTAGAGAAATCATTGATTAGCGTAACTAAAATTTTGGCTAGGTGTAAATCAAGTTGCGATGTATATTTTCATTCTATTCTAATATGGGCGATATACGAACGTGTACCTGCAAATTGCTTGTTATAACTTTTACATCGTTAGATCCGTGAGATTCTCGAGCGGTCTTCTCACGTCCGCTGTCACCGTCAGTTACCAACGGACAGCCGTGCGCATTTCTGTCCACGTTTGGTCGAACTTCCGATTTGTTGTCACCTAAGACGACACCGAAAGACAATATTTCGAATAAGTTGTTAATCGTTAATCGAGGTGTGCTTCGCACATACCGGATGCGTCGATGTTTTCCGTGTCGTCGCGCAACTCCTGTAACGCATCGTTAACTGCTTTTGTCCATCCTTCTAAGCTATTATTCTCTGTCATCATCTCCGCCAGCCCTAATGAATTACATTCGGACGTTATTAAAGCGTTCTTTCTCATTCTCATTACTATGCAACCATTAGAATTAACTCGTAAGTGAACGAGCGAGGGTTAAACTGACGCATGAATAAACGAATGTTTCTCTGTTTCATTTTTGTCTACGACTTGTTAGCGCTTTCGGAAACCATCATTTAACTTTTGGATATAGCCAAGTAGCATCAATAACACTTGAAAATCTCAGCTATAAACAGTAGTTATTTTATTCCTCAGGAAAGTTACACGGCCGTTTATGCGAATTAACTTTCTATTCTTCTCATAATATTCAATTATCTTTAATCAATATATATTACTATTACTTATTACAAAACTTTTTGATCATCCCCGTTTACTCATCTATTCTTAACTTTCCGTTCTTAATCTTAGGAAAATAATAGAACACTCCTCTTTCTTCCCTCTTTTTTGTCTCTCTACGAGAGCGAAGCATCACTCACTTTCCTCGGAACTAACGTCGATACGTTTGTCGCCGCTATCCGTTACATTCGGCTCTGATTCCCCTTGGGAGCTGCGACACTTAGTCGAACTCGTTTTGAAGTGTTGAACGACTTCATCGAGCGGTGAATTCAAATGATATCCTACGCTGGGATATTCTTCCACCTCGCGATTCTCGCGTCGAACGGCTCCGCCACGTCGAGATTCCTCATGAACATCGTACATCGCAACCTCCTCCGTGTTTTCGACGGTTCGTTCTGGAACCTTGAAGGGCGTATTTTTTCCACTTAGGTTAGAACACGATAATACGTGACAACGCGAGGGACGGCTCGTTCGTTACACGTACGTTAGTTTCCTCGGCGAACGATTCTATGTCGGAGACCATCGAGATCGTCGTGTTGGATTCCCGCGAATCCGGGGTGTGAAACGAGCTGGACGTGTCTGCAATATCGAGCAAGAGTCACACGTCCTCTCTCTGTCTCGCGAACTAGCTCGGATTAAGTGATACTGCGACGTTATAAATTTTTTTAAGTTTGCCGGGGAAAACTCTCGAAGATATATCGGATCGATCAAAAAGTATGATTTCTCCGGTCTGACTCCTTCTTGTATTTAGGTGGAATCAAATGATTCATTGAGCAAATAATCGACGTCGTAGTCTGCTAAACCCTACTATAGAAGGTGGCCGATTGAACAAAATTGCAAACTTCTCAGCCTCATATTCACGTGGAAATCACGGAGGCGAAATTAATCACTCCGCGTTTAACGAATAATTCATAATCGAGAGCGCAAGCTTGACCGAACGATGAATCCGACGAGTCGATATTCGCGTGATGTAAACTTTCTCTCTCTCGTAAACAAATTACTTACAACTTTACGAATTACAAACCTCTCGGAACAAAGCAAACGAAAGATCGAACGCGCGGCCGGCGAATCCACAGTTCGATCGCAACGACAAACGGTCTCGCGTGTATCATCGCGTCCCTATGAAAGACAAATCCTTCCAGTGAATAAATCATTATTTCCCGTCCTACAATATAACAAACGTACACCACCTCCCTCCCGCTGAATAGCTCGATAATTACAATTGCTCCGTGCGCGAATAATTGTACCGCGACTATTTGCATTATTAGATCGTGCCATATAATTTCACGCTCGAAAGCCGATATTCGAAATGGACTTTTTTTCGCTTCCGCCATCTCGCCGGTCGTACCGACTTCTTGAGCGCAGGGCGCCGCTCTCAACTGCTGCAGCAGGTCCTCCGCGCGTTCAATCACCGTCTCCATCTCGCAGAGGAGCGGCGCCGCGTTCGGGAATCGCCTGGCGATCGTATCCCAGGCCGCATCCTCGACACCTTGCAGCGATCGCGGTGGCGGGCCCGTCTTGTCCGTACAGGACATTCGATCCTTCCTTCTTCTTCTCTTTGTCGTCGTCTCGTATCGATGTTTCGCGTTCGATGCGACGCGATGACAAATTCCGTTCAGGTTATGGGACGTTTTTCCCCGCACATTCTCTCCGCATGGAAAATATGACGGCTGGTGGAGGAACGTCGGGAAAAAAGACGAACAACGTGGGAGCGGGCGAGCGAAGTCAACCAGTCAACTCGTCGATTCCACGAGCGCGATGTTGTCGCGATCGGGACGATGCGATACATGCGCGTGTCTTATGAATAAAAGCGACTGAAAAGTGAACGCCCTTCAGAGGGTAGGTGTGTGGAGATAAAAGCGTTTATTTTAAAGTTAGATCGCGAAACAAAATCGTATTTTACATTCTCGTATGAATAATTAGCTGCTTTTATTACGAGGCATTTGGCTTTGCCGTCTGAAATTGATCTCCGTTGCGCAGCGCATGCAATAAATAATTCTTTAGCGATTTTCACTCGTAATGTCAGACCGTTAATGTCTAATTTCACCGAGCCAAAGTAAGAGCGAAACGCGGGATGATTCGAAAGTTTCTCGGGAGGAAGAAGAGGAAATGGTCAAGCGGCCTGATTGCGCTCTCTCGTCTCGTTTGTTGCTCTTGCAGACAGTAAATATTCCTGTTTATTCATATGCTTCTGTGTGTAGGCATGCACACAGCCTCTGAGAGCGCACGAGAAGAGTATTGTAATATCTTTATTCATACGCGCGCGAAGTGCCACGGCAAAGAGTTGCAAAAAGCGAACATACGTCACGAATAATAATGCCGTCGCAGTAGAAGGAAAAAGATTATCTACCACGCTGACTCGTAAATTAGTGTCGCCCGCTTTTATTTTCTCTCTCACTTTTGTATGTGAAAAATCCACCGTACGGTGATGTATCACTTGGGAGGGCAACGTCGCGATCGAAGGTAAAAGATTTCGCGACGACACGGGCTTATAAACTTAAATCAAGACTGGAATATGGATGATGTCGAGAGACTCCCGGAGGACTTCCGTTCTACCCGGGGCGTTTAATCCGCGCTTTATCCTCGCGATTGCGGAAGGCCGATTCGCGACGAAATCTCCCACGGAGAAATTCAAGCGAACGATATCTTGAGAAATATCTATATCGACTTCTGTACAGCATACCCGGGAAAAAATGATTATATATAATTGCATAAAATCATATGTGAATCTTGTCCATATATGTGGTTACATGTATGACCATATTTGAAGTCATTATGAAAACTTCGCTCGTTCTTCGATAACGAGCGTACACCTTAAAATTACGCCTCTGTACTCGGTAAACAGACCGACTAATAACATTACGTCAATGTTATCACTTCCTTTCTAAACCAGGCAATATAACATGTTTTGTCTGTAACAGTTATATGTTGTTGAGTGGGAAGTTACAATATCGATGTAATACTGTTGATTGGTGTTTTCACTGGATAATATGGCGCAATTTCGACGGTTATCCTTTCTGCGGGATAACCGGGATGTTCAGTTCACTGACTCAATGAGAAAGAGATTAAAATAGAAAATCAGTGAAACAAGTCGGGCTTAAGTCAACCGGCGAATTGTCCTTTCGAGCCGCGGTCAGTGGATTTGCGAGCGGGACAAAATTTCGGGCGTTCTTCACCTTCTTCATATTCTTCTTCACAAGGGCAAGAATATATGCGAAGGGAAACTCATCGACGAAAACAGAAAGCGACGATGATGATGACGACGATGATGAATCAATAACGCACCTCCGATACGGCTGATCTGCTGGGTTTCTTTAACGCGATGGTATTTTATTAAAATTATAAACACGGGATTACAATACATCGTGTAACGCGTAATACTTGCTTAGAAACGTCGTTGAATCAAGGCCTCTTTGATTCAAAACTCTTACCATCCACTTTTTTCTGTATTTTTTCTTCTTCCTTCTTTTCTTTCAGTTAGCTACGTGTGTGCGAGCCTGGTTTGTGCTACGGCATTTTTTTCGTGTACGTTCTCTTACATACATGCATATTACTATAGGTTTTTTTCTTTTTTTTTTCTTTAGATATCGTAGGACACATTCTCGGACGAGCGCGACGCGTGGGAGATCGCGCAAGTTCCCGCACACTCTTACGTAATAATTCGAGACTCCTCCAACTATTGTACGCGCTTCACGCGATGAACTTCTACCTTGCCGTGAGAACGAACACAATGTCGTATCTTGGCGATCCCAAGACAGAATGAATGACTCTGTATACGCGTGTACGTACGGTGTACTTTTTTTTAAAGACTGTGTGTCGCATCGCCGCGTGTTCGCGTGCCAGGCAGGATACGCGCGCTAGCATGAATCGTCGTCCCCCGCGAATAGAAATAATAAACGCGTTCCGCAATGTTTATTACGCCGGTTCCGTCACCGAGGGGGAGGAGAGGACAGACTCTCTCTCGTCCGTTTATTTATTTATAGACAGATTTATATCGTGAGCCGGGAGAACCGTATCGACTTTCGAGGATATATAAAAAATTCCGCGACAAACGGTTTTTTCTCTCTCTTTTGCATTTTCGTCTTTTTTCTCTCCTCGTCTCATCGTCCTCATTTCTCATCGACGAAGTGACTTTGTATAAAAAAAGGATTCTCGGAAGAATTTCTTTTTTTTTTTTTTTTTGAAAACAGCCTGTCTCGTCGTTAGTGAAAATGATCGCTGCTTCGGTTTCTCGCTGATAGATAAGTAGTAGATGTGGAGGCGCGCTTAAATTAATTTCGAACTTTCGATATGTTAGAGTTTAAATTTTTAACGTGTCCTTTTAATATTGCAGTCGCGCGGTTAACACATCGAGCTCGGCGTGCGCGCACCTCTCGTCTCTGATGTACGACTATACGTTATTCGCTAATATATGTGTTACATTCGCATTTTGGATTCCTTGCGTCTCACAGCGTATAGAACGTGTTGTAATACATATACTCTCTCTCTCTCTCTCTCTCTCTCTCTCTCTCTCTCTCTCTCTCTCTCGGGTTTCACGATCCGGATATAGATAGAAAGAGACTTACAAAATTCGATAAATAAACAATAGCTGCGGCAGTATTCGCGTGGATAGACCGTTTTTCGGGCAGCGAATTCGTTCACGAAGCAATTCGTGAAGTCGGCGAAGGAGATCTTAATGCGAGATCCACGCGTGTCTGTGGGAAAAATATTTCTTGCCCTCGCATGGATTGTGTATAAGTTTAGAAAAGTGTAAACTATACCGGAAGGTATCAATTAGTGCTAAAAAAAGACACCGACAATCGTGGGTGGAGTCCTAACGTTGATTGTTGTCTTCGTATAAAATCGCGCAAATACGTGAGCCATCGATCGAAATAACGCTGCGGGCGGATTATTTTCCCCGGAAATAAACGAGAGGGATCGAGGAGACCTCTCAGTCGAAAGTTTGTCTCTGCATTTGCGAATTCTGCCTAACTTTAAGGACCAATGAACGAACGCCAATGAAAAAAAATAAATAAATAATAAAGAGATTACGAAAATATAAAATTTGTTTTAACTTACTTTTTCCCATGCGTGTGCATTGTTAAAACAGCCGAATGTTTGACAACTCTGAAGCCCCTTTTTAAGGACGATTCAACGTGGAGAAAATGGAACGAAATAATCATCTATATCATCAAAGTAGAACAATATTTCTGTTAGTCGAAATTTCAACTGAGGAAGTGTGAAATCATTTCTCGCTAGGTCTACATTTCCGTGGAAAATTCCACGCTTTCTCCCTCTTTAATTCGCAATTTACATAAAATCCAATATACGACGAACTTTCACGTTTTTGTCGAGATTAGCAACGTTATTCCGTCCGCTGGCTCAATATGAATTCGCTTCCTTCAATTTCGCTTCCCGGATTTCTTTCTTTCACTTTCTGTCCCTCTTTTTCTCAAGATAGATGTTCAGATCTCGAATTTTGGACCACATGCCGCGTACTTTTCTGTGAACATTGAGTGTGACCTAAAAGTGATCGCGTTAAGATATCGACGGCGATCCTCGGCCGTAACGATGACTCGATGAGAATGTGCATATTTAAACGTGAGTTCTCACGCGAAAGATTTATTTCCGATTGTTGATACGCTTACCTCTATCACAGCATACAGACGTACGTTAAATACGCGCTTTGCCATACACAGTGTACGAGTGTCTATAATAGGCTAACGCGCAGAGAAATGCCGTGTGCGTTGTGCGCGCATGTATGTGTGCAGGTGTGTGTGTGTGTGTGTGTGTGTGTGTGTGTGTGTGTGTGTGTGTGTAGCGTTTGCTCAAACACACATTCGTAACTGGATTACGATGTATACGCTCCTTCGGCATCCAATTAGTTAGTCACACACATGGATACTTAAGTCTCATTCGAGCCACGCGCATTTCAATACCGCATCTATCACTATACGAGTGTTATCTACGTACGTATCGTACCGTCCTTCGTAAATCACCTGTGAAACCTTAGGCAGCCGGCACGATCTTACATTGGTTACGGATAACGCGAGAAAAAAATCTAAAGAAACCAAACGCGATCGTCGGATAAAGCGGCGGATTTGATCGTCGCATTGCAGAGACGGTGGACGAACGTAAATCCGGATCTACAATAGCTGTGACGATCCCTTAGCTTTCTCGGAAAAAAAATGATCACACATGAAATTTGTCCATATATGACCATATATGTCCACGACGAAAAAATACTGTTGTTTACAAATTATATGCAAATACGATCCAAGTAAATGCTTCTGGCGACTTGTGCTTCTGACAGCATATAATATCGACATTTAATTAAATGACGTAACATCATTTTCTTTCGTATAGACATGATATGATCATATACGTAACCACGTATATATGGGAAAAATTCATATATGATTTTGTATAATTATATGTAATCATATATATAATAATTTTTTTCCGGGAAGCACCAGATTGTAAGGTAATTTCTAATAGAAAGCGCTTTAAGCGCCAACAGACGTCGCAATTCCTAAAATTTCAATGTTACTGCGACCTTTGGCAGCGCGAGAAACGCCAGAAATTACGTTGTATTGATATTACGTTATTTCAAGCAAAAAGCTTGCTTATCGTGGATCCGGACTAACGCGTGAAGAAAATAGTTTTACTAATGTGCCCAGACGATGTGACAGTTAGAGAGAAGTCGCAGACAATTAAAAAACAATTAGGACAATTAAAAGGATAGCAATTTTACGATGTGTATAACGGCTAGTCTGGTCGTAGGCCACCGATCTAACGCGTGAAAGGATCAAGATAGTCAGGCATAATGTGTAGAGTTTGGTCGTGACGATCGTCACGGGATAGATTACGCGCAACGGCAGGGATCGCGCGATCGTTCGACGCCGCGAATTCGAGAGACTCACGCGCCAACTCGTAGCGTCCACCACGCTCTATAGTCCTAGAGAACCGAGAACCGACATCGATGGTCCGCTTTAAATTTAATTCTCCTCAGTGATGACAAATAATGCACTATGATTTTAATATTTCGGAACATAATATTATCAAGCAACAGTTTAAAAATATTTATAAAAATATGATGTCAAAATGTTTCTTGCTTATTCAGACAGACAATCAAACCGGTTCCAAACCTTCTCCATTAATATCTCGAACTTCATCTTCCGCGCATCCCTTTCGTCGTTCGCGCGTAAACTATCCGGGACGCTTCTCCACTCTTATGTACGCGCACATTTCCGTCGTCCTTTCCGTCTCGTTATCCTCGTCGTTGGACGCGCGTTCACGATAACCCCGACAGGACACGAAGGAAGCGAACGGAAACGGCGTACCCTACGTCTTTAGAAGCATTGTATAGGCGCGAAACGCCAATTCTTCGCCGTTGTCTGCGCGTCCGCTCGCGCGCACTCCTTTTTATCCCCCTAAATCGTGTGTATCTAAAACCTACCATGATACTGCGGTGTTTATCGTAAATGTACATATACCACGAGCGCATGGGATGTGTTCGCACGTTCGCGCCCTTCATTCGAAAGAGGCTCTCTGCTCGTTCGACCGCCAAGTCGAGAGGTGCAGCAGTGCCTCCCTTCTTCCGCGGGGGACCGACCGTCTTTCTCGCGCGCTCGCTTCTATGTGCTTCGGATATATTCTACGGGGATTTCGTACGATTACTGCGGGAGTATGTAGCGCGTGTCAATGTGTGCCTTTCAGGATGGGAGTGTCTGGCTGCCGTACACTCCGGTCCGTTCACGGGAGTAGATGGAGAGGGTGGGAGGGAGAGCCAGAGCGAGGTAGGCATTAAAAATCATGACTATTCACACGGTGGTCTCGATATTGGCAATGGCGTATTGTCAACAAATACTGTCCTTCCCGTAATTCTCCAGGTACATCTCCTGGGGCGTGGCTAGGTTGTACCGTCCGCTCAGCCGGCTACCGGTCAAGCCGTTATTGTGGTGGGTGTGATTCACATGGAGATGATTGACGTTCAATGCGACGTTCTTCTTCTTCTTGCGCGCCTTGTGCCGGTAGAGGCAGTACTTGAGGCAGCCGGTGGCCAGCAGGAGGATCAGGAATATACCGAGAGCACCGGCGCCTACCGCGACGTACAGCAACGTCACGCCGAAACGGTACGAGCAGTTGGCCTCCTCCTCGTCGAAGCCCGAAGGGCAGTGCCGCACACCGTCGCACCAAAGGACCGAGCTGATGCACGCCTGGATCTCCGGACACCTGACCAGACAGAAGATCAAGTGGGATTTCTCTTTCTTTTCTACCGACGAGGCCTCGCGATCTTGTTCGTACTCATACAATGCAATATCTTAAAGACGATATCTTATATCCCGATTTTGAACATTGGCTCTTTGGGGTAAGCAAATCGATTATTCCTCTAATAAAAGACTACACGATTGACGTCAATTTGTTTAAAGCAAGGTTGTAAATCAAAACTAACAGGCCTTTTTAGCCGCTAAATTCCTTTCGACGCTAAATTACACACTCGTTCCGTATAATTTTAATTTCGCGCATTATGAATTCACTGCCCTCGGCCATTCACATTCGAAGGATATCTCGAAGTACGTTGTCAGTTTCGCGTAATGAAAATAGAACCAACCTGTACGGGCAGTCTTCCGCGGGTAATATGGTGAAAGCATTGGCGCCCAAGTTAGGCGCGGCCGGCGAACGCTTGGAGATCGCGATCCACGTGACGGCGTAAAAGCCGGGCTCCCGCTGAAGGAACTCCACGACGAAGCTACGGGAGTGCTGGGCCATCGCCACGCTCGCGTTCACGGCACTGTAATTCCAGCCGCCGGAAAAAAAGTCGACGGTCTTGGCGGTGTCGACGCCGCCCTCCGGACAGATCACGCTGCGTTCCTTCGTGTTAGCGGCCGAGTACACGACGATACGGTTCAGCGTCGTGCAGTCCTCGACGTTGTCCAGGGTGATGCTGTAGCCGGCGGTTCTCAAGTAAAGGAAATTAATGCGCGCGTCCTCAGGCTCGATCAGCCATGGCTCGTTCACGCACTGCGTCGCCGTGAGATCTTCCGTGTTCGTCAGGATCTCCTCGACCGCCGCCACTCCGGGTATCACGCGTGGCAACGGACTCCTGAGGGAGATCTCGCCGCTGGTGCCGCGCAACCGTCGCTCTTCGAGCCGCGTGGAGCACCCGTGCTCGTTGGACTCCGCGCTCACCGGCGCGAAACGGTACTCCCCCTCGAAGAAGAAGTCCCGGTAGTCCTGGGTGACGTTCATCAGCGTCACGGTGAATCTCACCTCCACGACGTTCGACGTCAGCGTCCGCACGACGATCCTCTCGCTCACGTTCGAACACAGGCAGTCGCGAGCCTGTCAGTGATGCATCACGAAATCGTATTTTCGAAGCAGTTCGGGAAAGATCTTTCTCCTTCTCTAGAGAGGTACGTTCTCAAATTGATGTCTCGATCAAAGACGGAAATATTTCAGTAGGAATAAAACTGTCGGATCTGCTTCCACCGAATCTATTTTTTACCTCCTTTCATCACTTCTCTCCATTGTTCAAACGCAAGATTAATCATACTTGACATATAACTGAAAGATGTATCGCTAAAAATGAAAAAAAATTCTGTACGTACGAGTTCGACCCCTTGCCAAGGGTACTCGGCAACGACGAGGTCCGCCAAGCCGGATTTCCGAACGTCCGCCATGCGCCGGTCGCACGTCCATCGGTTCACCAGCGGGTCCACGTAGGACGCGCAGCTCTTGCCGCCGAACGACGCCTTGGCGAAAGACAGCTCTATCCTATGATCAGGATCGGCTTCGAATCTGTACACGCAGCTGAGATTCTGCGCGCCGCCACGGCCATAGAAGAACACGCTCTTGGGCGACGCGAATTTGCCGGCGTTGAAGGACGACGAAGAGGAGGAGGACGACGCCGACGACGAGGCGAACACGTGGTTACACGAAATCGCCTCGTGCACGAACTCGTAACGCAGCACGAAGCTGATCGGATAGAGCGCGCTACCCTGACGCAATATGTGTTCCAGGGTGAGGTCCCTGCCGGTCGACACGTAGCTCTCCGCGAGACTGCACGGCCGCGTGTGCCGGCTGCTGTTGCGCAGCAGACTGTGGTCGCAAAGCCGCGGTATATCGTCCTTGCAGAACTGTCCCATCAGCGTGACGTTCTGCAAAATAACCGTTTACGACGATCATATTGTGACGTCTCACCACACGCATTGCACGTAGCGCACGAACATTCCCGCGTGAATGATCACTCGAATTGCCGTACTTGTTAATGCTCGCCATGGTGGTTCAAAGGTAGTCGGGTCAACCGTGTATCTCGTTTGCGTGAGAACGACAGTGATGAAGATATTGGGAAACGTTCTCTTTAGGGCACAGGCTAAGTATCTGCCCAGTAAGCAAGAAATCAATCCTTTGAAACGCTGATTTTATATAGGAATTTTATCAACATTTTGACGTAATATTTTATAAATGTTTTTCAACTCTTACTTGACGATCACATATTCCTAAATATTAAAATCGTACTGTGTAAATATTATTTTTCACGCTCGGGTCAAATATCGTTAACAATGACGTTGCGCGCAACATTAAGAACTACATATTTGAAAATGTTACATGTTATAAAATATCATTGTAATTGTGTCAATGATTTCTTGCTTACTGGGTATGTTCTAACTTCCTGAATAGAAAGAAGGGAAAATCGCGAGAAATTTCTATACGGGATGTTCTAAAAGAGGAAACTCACAATAAATACGTAATAAACAAAACGTATGGTCAGCGTAATTCTTGGGCCAATTTCATCCTGCCCCCGCTTTGTTTCCCGCTCGAGGAAGCTTTAACGCTGATTGTTACAAAAAAAGCAAACAAACAAACAAGAGAAAAGACAAAATCATTTGCAAAATACCCACCTTTCGGACGGCGGCGAGCTTGTTCACCGTGATATCGCCATCCCATATCAAGAGCTTCGCATTGCAATCGGCGGCAGTGTCGATGTTCGCGGCAGCCTCCACGCTAGCGGCGTAGTACTTGACGAATGACAGCCAGACGATTTCGTTGAGCTTGCCCTGAAAGTGGTAGCGGCAGGTCGTGTTCGGCGGCAAAGAGTGCTTCGGGTTTTCCAGGATGCCCGACGAGTTTTCATCGCCGGATATATAAAAGTCGCAGTTATCGTTCTCCTTCACGAAGCTCCGTGATTTCTCGTCGACAAAGATCACCTGCGCGCACGAATGTGCAAAGGATGCATCGGGGAAGGCGAGCAAATACCGGCGGATACTTCGGTATTCGATCACTCGTTTGACAGTCGGTGNTTTTTTTTTTTTTTTTTTTTTTATAGAAAGAACGGTTACTTACAAAGCAAATTTGTAATAACCAAGCGAAGAAATTCGTAATAATATTCGCGCGATTCGATCGTCACGAAACGATGTAACGCGTGTATCCGAGATTTACCTGAACTTCGAGCTCAAATCCTGGCAGGAAAGACAACGGGACCGGGTGAAACGGATTGTCGTACGGGGACGTGTGAAATTCTAACAACATCGTATTGTGACTACTGACGATGTCTGGCACCGCATCTCCTCCGCACAGTCTTACGAGCACACGGTCTGAGGTTGAACCCCCGTCATACACCGTCAAGTAATCTTGCACGACGTTGCACTGATCCCACACCCTTGAAAAGTACGCAAGGTTTACTCGGGAATCCGTCCGTTGTCATATCTGCACTTCTTTCGCCCTTTTGTGCCATTTCTCACTATTCATCCTCTTCCCTCTCTACTCTATCTCGAGATTTTCACTCATATCGCACGGAAAAGAACAAAATATATATATTAACGAATCCAACAATCCTGACCTTGATATATATTATTAAGAAAAATATGCTAAATAACATAGAAACTGTTTCAGCCATCGGACTTTGTTTGCCACCAAAGTTATTGACAAAACAGAATCTTAAAAGATTTCTTCAAATTTAACAAATTTTATTGCATCCAAATAAATTTCATCATCGACATGCTCCAAAGAAAATGTTTCTTCGATCAATAAGTACGATTGTTAGACTTTTCAACGAATATGTATCTTTATCTTAAATAAAAAATTTGTTTGCGAAACAAAAGATTTTCTTATAAAAAAATTATTTGTTTCATATTTATTGAAAGCGAATAATATTTTATTTGGTTAAATTATTTCGAATAATAGCGTTCTTTTCTGTCTGTCCTATTCTATCTCTTTCCTTACTTAATGAACTTTCGCATCGTAAACATCATCAATATACCTCAACACCCGTTGACTTCTGTCGTACTTCACGACCTGGTCCTTAATGTGTATCTTGTGACTGTTCCGTTGACTAACGGCAAGCAGAGCTCGGTGACCCACCGGCGCGCGGTTTTGCTCCACCCGATAGTAGCAAGTGACATTCCTGGGGTAAACTCCGGGATAATTCGGCGACTGCAGCCGGCAAGCCCTAGTGTCGCACTTGGTGAGGACGCGATCGCAATACGTGCCGTTTACCAGCTCGCCGCGCCATGTGGACATACTGCTGTTCCCGTATCTGAGATGCGCCTCGCTTCTTCGCAGGAACTTGTACGACAGCTTGAAATCGAAGTTGTAGCCGATACCCTGAAAAACGGAGGAATCGCTCCGAAATTGCGCCATGACGACAAGCGGCGGCGTCACTCTTACTTCCCGTGAGGGGGATCTTCAAACGAGATCAACTTTCTCAGCCGAGCCGGTCGTGCGTCAAATTTTAAACGAGTTCTCCTCGCGACGATGATGATTCGTTAGAAACCTATTACAATTCGAGAATCAGTCGCAAAGGTTGCTCGTCCGGTGGAAATAACAAACATCGACGTATCAAAGCTTTCTATATATATATATATATATATATATATATAAATATTCCATATATATAGAATTTTTTCATGTAAATAAGAGCAGTTTCTTCATATATTCTTGCTTATATATGAGACTGCAAATTGATTTTTTCCGTACAGTTACATCGAAGATCCCTCTTCGGGAGCAACTCGCTCGTAAAAGTGTGAGCGCGCGAGTTCCACACTGCAAATCATGCGTCCCTTGGAGCAAACACAATTTTTTACCTGGTCCGATAAACGTAGCAAATATAAAGTCAGATTGATGGAAGGAGTTTCGCTGTAATAAACGGTGTAGCCCCACGCGCTGCCGCACCATTGTCCTCCTGTCGCGGGACGACCTTCCTCGCGAATAGTCATGAAACCATCTGGACATCCTTCCGACGTAAAGGATAGAAAGCGGCCGACCGTGAAGGTATCAAAAGTTAACTGCAACACCAGCGGGGCATTATTCTAAAACTTACGAGCCGGCGAATGTCCGCGAAAACCGCCCGTGTTTTGCCCGCTTTTTGGAAATAAAACTAAAGATAAAAGTTAGAAACGCAGTTATTACGCGCCCTCCCTTCTCGCGTAATAAAAGCAAACATTTCTATTTTAACATAGTTGATTATTTTTCTCTCTCTCTCTCTCGCAGCAAGCGTTGTTTTACATTTCGGTTTGTGCGAAGCGAGATAAACCGCGAGTAAAGTTTCAGCCGCGCAACTGAAAGAATTTCGCGAAACCGCACTCCCGCGCAACATTCACCTCGAGAATCGAAATAATTATCGGTGGATAATTATTCCTTCTCTCGCGACACTCGCTCGATTTTTCCAACGATGCGGATATCGATTCCATATTATTATCGGGGAGAGATATAATAATCGATGTGTCAATATCACCCGAGAGGACGACAGGCTTCAGAAATACTCCGTGGAAACTTCAGGGGGAAGGAGAAGGAATCACAGGGATTCTGCGAGTAAGCATATTCTGCGAGATGGTGGAGAACGATGTTTACTCAGCGCAGGGAGCCGATTTAATTTTGCCAATAAACGCGATAAGAAGAGCCGGGACATAAATTATTATCCAGGCGCGGGTCTCTGCCCCGTGACAGACTCCCTCAGCCGGCGGACCGGCCAGTCAGCATTATTTTCTACAACTACATCATTTTCTACGTCCAACCTGGACTAGATCCCCGAGATCGGAGCCGGCGGCAGTGAAGTTGAGGTGACACAAGAATGGCAGTCGATCCTCCCTTGGCCGGCGTATCTCCACTCTGTAAGTCCGGCCGACGTCACCATACAACGTCCGATTGCAGGCTGGAACGTTTTCATCGCACGATGATTACATATTATGTGAGGAACATCTGTATTCGACGATTAATGATAACAACGCGCTCGTGCGAAGCGGGTCAAAATAGTCCTCTCAAATTGTGTCGGAGATTATGAAGAAACGCGCCGCGTAGTGGTATATTCTGTGAGTGTTCTGCCGAGTGGGTGTTTCGTGAAATTTCTCAGTTTTCTGCCCATTTTTATCATCGTGATTTATATCCAATCGACGATCAATTCGACGGAACTGATCGATCGGTTCAGCTAATTAGTCAATTCCGTTGAATTAATCGTCGATATTAGATTTGAACCATGATGGTGGCATGACCAACACTGGCTGATCGCACGAACAATCGCGACGAGTTCGATATAAACGGTTTGTTCGCGAGGCGCGATATTTCCATTGTTCGATGATTATGCGGAAAGCAAGCCCCGGATTGCGCGGGCGACCTAGCGAGATAAAATATTATTTCGCGAAATATTAACTCCTAACTGCTCCATCTATTCCTCTTTCTCTCTCTCTCTCTCTCTCTTTCTCTCTTGTAACAGGGTCGCGTATATATCAGGCTGATTACGAGCTTCGGCAAGCTGAAATGTTTTTATCGCGCGATAATTATGCGCGAAAAATAAACGCCCGTAAATATATATATATATATATATA